>NW_015657306.1:150812-217033 GCF_001515625.1 Sinocyclocheilus rhinocerous
AGTAAATCGTGCGCACAATTTATAAATCGAGGGAACTAAATAGTAAATCGTGCCACAATTTATTAATCGAGGGAACGAAATAGTAAATCGTGCGCACAATTTATAAATCGAGGGAACTAAATAGTAAATCGTGCCACAATTTATTAATCGAGGGAACGAAATAGTAAATCGTGCACACGATTTAACCTACTATTTTTTTCCTGCATGCCATGTACGGGGCTCCGTAGAAAAGGAAAACATCATCACAGACTCTTTTTCTTTCTCTCTGTGTGTAGCTGGGAGCAAACGGATACATCTTTGCCATCGACCCAAATGGATACGTGCTGATGCATCCGAACCTGCAGCCTCGAGTGAGACTCTGATTCTTCATCTGCTCCATCAGAAATCACAGCACAATCACACTCATTTGTGTTTTTATGATTTATTTGTCATGGAAATAATGCCACAACGGTCCATTTTTGTATTTCGTATTATTTTGGGGATGCAATATGACCCAGATGTGTTCAGGACGGGTTTTGTAAGTTTCATCATGCTTATGATTGTGTGTTTGTCTCAATGTTATTTTAGTAGCATATTATATATATGTTACTATATATACTATATATATATAATTATATATAAATATATATAATTGTTGTTGTTGTTTTTTTTTCTTTTTTTTTTGAAAATGATTTTAATTGAAAATGATTGCGTGTTTGTCTCAATGTTATTTTAGTAACATATATATATATATATATATATATAATGTTTTTTTTTATTTGGTTTTGCAAGTGTGTGTGCCATTAATGTGTCAGATGAAACTAGGACATGTGTGATATCTGGGACATGACTTTCTATAAATGGCTCAAAATTACAGATTCAATCTTCAGATCTACATGTGTATGATGCCTCAAATGATGTCACTGATTGGCTGCATCCCAATTTGCATAACTGCTTTACAGACACATTATTTTACTGTTAATATTAAAGTACATACTTTTAAGTATGTTGAAAGTTAGTACTCCAGTTTTGACGTAAAACGATGTCTTAATACCACAAATGAATTTATTTGCGTGTTTGCATTAAAATTGTGGCATCTAGATAAATTTCATTGTTAAAACTCATGCGAAATACTTCATTCAAAAATTTTTAAAAATTGTTGAAAATGTACTCACCCACAGGACATCGGCGATGTAGATGAGTTCGTATCTTCATCAGAACAGATTTGGAGAAATGTAGCATTACATCACTTGCTCAGCAATGGATCCTCTGCAGTGAGTGAATGGGTGCCGTCAGAATGAGAGTCCAAACAGCTGATAAAAACATCACAATAATCCACAAGTAATCCACACCACTCCAGTCCATCAGTTAATGTCATGTGAAGTGAAAATCTGCATGTTTGTAAGAAACAAGTCCATCATTAAGATGTTTTTAAATTTAATCCATTGCTTCCAGTTAAAACATGAGTCCTCTATCCATAATATTGCTTTCTCAAGTGAGAAAGTCGTCTCATCTGAATCAGGAGAGAAATATGCACAGATCAAACACCATTTACATGCAAAAACAGTTCAAAACAGTAATAAAAGATATGTCAATGGATATGATATGAGATCAAGAGGGCAACAGGAGATGGACTTTAGCGTTATTTTGGATTATGGACTTGTATTTTGGCCGGAATTGACAGTTTAAATTTAAAAAGCCTTAATGACGGATGTCTTGCTTACAAACACGCAGCTTTTCGCTTCACAAGATGATAATTGATGTACTGGAGTCGTGTGGATTATTGTGATGTTTTTATCAGCTGTTTAGACTCTCATTCTGACGGCACCCATTCACTGCAGAGGATCCATTGCTGAGCAAAGCTACATTTCTGCAAATCTGTTCTCATGAAGAAACAAATTCTTTGGATGGTCTGAGGTTGAATACATTTTAGAAACTAAATTTTAGCACAAATAGTACAGGGATCTGTGCATTTTCTGCTACGTCCTAAGAAATGTTAAAATTTTTGCATGAAAATGTCAGATAATGAAATGTTTTCCCGCAGCGCTACATTGACGAGGTCACGCGTATGTACAGCTGGACGGCCGTTAACGATACTGATTACAGGTACGAGTCGATTCGGCTGTTCAGATCGTAAGGTTTGACGTTAAACATGCTAAACTCATGGTTTGTTTTCATGTGCCGCCCCCTGCAGTCTGGGTCTGGTACTTCCTCCGTACAGTGAATATTACATCCAGGCTGATCTCAGCGATGTCATGTTACAGCTGCAGTGTGAGTCTTTCATTTAATATGGATGAGGTTTTGTGTGATGTTTCATTCTAAATAATCTCTCCCGCGTTTCTCTCAGATTTACAGTCTCTGCTGCCGAACTCGTTTGAGTCGGCTGGTCACGTGTTTCTAGCTCCCAGGTATGCACATCCATCCATCCATCCATCCGTTATGATATTTCCTCTGGTTTGAGATATTGTGTGTTTTGTGTAGATGTATGGTCATCCACTCTCTTTCTCTCTCTGTGTATAGAGAATACTGTAAGCGTCTGCAGGTGGCTGAGAATAACACACAGTTCCTGGCGGACTTCCTGTCTCTGATGGTGGAGATCTCACCTGAATCTGAAGACTGTAAGTAACGTTCACCTCTAGACCAGAGGACGACACCATATTACCAATATTACAGGCATAATAATTCAATATTAAGTACTCGTTATTAGGGCTGTAAAAAAAAAATTTGAATTTCGAATATTCGTCGAATTTTTCACAGATAGTCATGTTATCTTATGCTTTGAATAAACGTGCATTAGTAATATTTTGCTCGATGCGCCCTCTTGTGGCTTCAGGAGAGAAGCCAAAAGCTTTTCTTCACCCTAACTGAAATTATGCATTTTAAATTTGAATATAATTCGAATTTTGATAATATTTTAGTACAAAATTCGAATTTAGTTTTTCAGACATTTTGAAAGCCCTACTTGTTATTAAATATTACAGAACTATAATAAAATATTTTTTGGGGCTCTGATGAAATATTACAGCATTTATTATGAAATGTTACAGCTCTAATTAAATATTACAGTATTGATTAAAAAATATTACAGCATGTGTTACTAAATATTATATTTCTAATAAAATATTCCAATACTGATTGATAAATATTTTAGCTTTCATTGCTCAATTTACGGTTCTACTTGATATTACAATAGTGATAAATATTTCCGCTTTCATAAATATTACAACTCTAGTTATATATTACAGTATTGATTAATAAATATTACAGCATTCATTACTAAATATTACAGCATTACACTATTGATGAATAAATATTTAAATGTTGATTATTAAGTACTACAGCTAGTAATTGAATATTACAGCATTGATCATGTGATTATTACAGCTCTAATTAAATATTTCAGCATTTATTAATAAATTTTAAAGAATTGATCACTTACTATTACAGCTTTAAGTATTAATAAATATTAAAGCATTGATTTCTCGATGTCACGATTAAATGTTAATTAAAAATAAATATAATATGCAGTATTGATTGTGAAATATTTGATCTCTTATAATTACATATTACAGAGCTGATTTTTATATTATTTTTATATCACCCATAATTAAATAGCAGTATTATATTGGCAAAAAACTAATTACAGCAGGCATAATGAATTAATGAATCATCATGAACATAATAAAATGTTAATAATTTAATCATTTTATATTCTCGCCATCTGAAATGTGAAGCTGCCTCACGCAGATGAATTCAGCAAAACGTTTGTCTCCAGTCATGAATCCATCAGTGAACTGTGAGAAGCTGATGACTGAATGTTTTGTAATGGTGCTCACAGGTGATCAGGGTCTCATTCATAACCTGATCTTGGATTCTGGGATCCTGTGGAATCTCGCGACACGCGTTTGGCAGAACAAGGATCTCAACACGTAAGATCAGGCCCGTCAGAGTCTGTTGATTTACTGGATTAAGTGGATTGAGATGTTGATCAGTCTGATCTCTGCAGGTATGGCTTCCTGGCGCTGTTCGCATCTACCAATGGAGGCGTTACACGCGTTTACCCCAACATGTGAGTGACGGAGCTTCTGACTGGGCTAGTGGACACTTAATTACAATTACAATTAACTTCATCGGCATATGTGTGTGTGTGTGTGTGTTTCAGAGCTGCTGAATCATGGGACGAGGATCCCGAACCTCTGAACTCAAACTTCTACCGTCGCACTCTGGACAACAAAGGCTACATCTTCAGGGCGCCGACACGAACCTGTGAGTCCTCATCCCAAGCAAACAATAATCAAATCAGTCACTGATTAGCATCGAGTCCACTGCAAAATTCACCGACAACTATACCGAATGACATTATGTAGGATATATTTATACATTTAAAAAAAAATTTTTGAGTGAATTGTAAGTAATTGTTATGTAAATTAAGATTTGCAAATATATCTCAAATAAATGTGATTTTTATTTTGTAAAATACATTTAAAAATCAGAATCTTTGTACATTTAACTAAATTAATAGCTCTAGTTAAATACCACAGCATTAATTACTAATTATTAAGCTCTAATTAAATAGTACAATATTAATTTTAAAAAATTTGAACTTTGATTACTAAATATTACAGCTCTAATGAAATATTACAATATTGATTAAGGAATATTTCAGCTCTACTTCAATTATTGTAATATCGATTACTAACTACTACAGCACTGATTGCTCAATTATAGAGCGCTAATTAAATATCAAAATATTGATAAATAAGAATTTCAGTATTTATTACTAAATCTTACAGCATTGCTAAATATTACAGCTTTTCTTCAATTATTACTTTATTTATTACTTAATATTACAGCATTGATTACTAAATGTACAGCTGTAATTTAATACAATGGAGTATTGATTAATAAATATGATTAAATATTTCAGTATTGTTTACAAAATATTACATTTCTAACTAAATATTACAGCTGTATTTATATATTTTAGTATTGTTAATAATTATTAAAATATGTATTACTAAATATTCCAGATTAATAAATTAATACAGCTCTACTTCAATTATTGTAATATTGATTTCTAAATACTACAGCATTGATTGATCATTTTTAGAGTGCTAATTAAATATTAAAATATTGATAAATAAGAATTTCAGTATTTATTTCTAAATCTTACAGCATTCATTGCTAAATATTACATTTCTAACTAAATATTACAGCTGTATTTATATATTTTAGTATTGGTTAATAATTATTACAATATTTATTACTAAATATTCCAGATTAATAAATTAATATTACACCATGGATTAATTAATATTTCAACATAAGCACTGATTACTAAATATTACAGCCCTGTAATGAATTATCACAGAGCTGATTTTTCAATCACAGGACCCACAATGAAATAACAGTATTATATTAGCAATATCTAATCTCAGCAGCCATAATGAAATGTTTTTTTGTTGCAATCATTACATTTCATATTATATATCAGGCACCCCATATTGGTCAACCACTATTGAAAAATTCATAAAATGATGTAAAATGAAGTAGGAACATATTTTAAGAAAGTTTTTTGATCTCATGTTGACTTTATACATTAATATGTGTGATATTCAGCCCTGTATGAGAGTGTTTCACTGTTTTAATGTCTCTGATGTTTGTGTCTAGCTATGGATGATCTGTTAATCTCAGAGAACGGCACTGTGGGGATTTTGGTCACCACCGCCGTGGAGGTTGTGATCGGGGGCAAAACCATGAAGCCTGCAGGTGTGTTTCTGCAAATAGGCTGCTTTTGTCATTCGCTCTCTGATAAACCAGCAATCAAGAGGTGAAAATCACTTTAGAAACTGGTCTGTCTCTGACTGTTTTCATCTGTGTTCCTGTTTATAGTGGTCGGCGTCAAACTGGATTTGGAGGCCTGGGTCGACAAGTTCAAGATCCTCGCCAGCAACGTATCAGACAGCAGACAGGCCGCACATAAGGTACGATTGTTCGGGGAAAAAAGGAATTATGGAAGAAAAACATCATCTTGTAACATTGTGGTGAGAAATCGTATCTTCCTGTTTGTGCTGTGCAGTGCGGCCCCTCCAGATCCTGTGAGATGGACTGTGAAGTGAACAGCGATGTGAGAGAAACTGCACACACAAACTCTGCATGATAACAGAACATCGTGTCAGTTGATCTGGTCTTGAATGTAGATGTTATGTTTCAGGATTTGTTGTGTTACCTGATCGATGACGGAGGTTTCCTGGTGATGTCCAATCAGAGAGATCACTGGAAGAAGGTGGATGCTCCGATTTTTTCCAACTTTTGTTAAGTGCACAAAAAATCTTGAGATTAATCGTGATTCATGTTAATCTGCTTTCCTGAGTTTGTGTGTCCTCATGTCCGCGTCTGTCTCAGGTGGGTTTGTTCTTTGGCGAGGTCGACCCCTACCTGATGTTCGCCCTCTACAACAACTCAATCTACGCCCGTCATCAGACCTTCCAGTATCAGTCAGCCTGCGAGCCAATGGCCAGCAGCCACACGGGAGCCGCGCACAGAGGATTCTACGTGGTGAGAAACTGATATAAATGATATATGATGCAGCAGATGGAATCCATAAAGTACAGAAGTAGTTTGAGATTAAAAGTATGTTTTATTCTTTTCAGCCCTCCATTGCTGATTTTCTCAGTCTGGCCTGGTGGACGTCAGCAGCTGCGTGGTAAATATATCTACACTATGTTGCTAAAATGTTCCCTGTTGGTTGTCAGAACAACATTCAGCAGAAATGTGTAACATCTAATGTCTATGGTTTCGTAAATCAGTTCATGCCCTGATAACGTTGACTCAGATGCTCATGTAGTAATGTCACTGGTTTCTTTCAGGTCTGTTCTGCAGCAGTTCCTGTATGGACTCATCTACAGTAGCTGGTTCACCACAGGTTTGTCACATCTTCCTTAAAAACATCATCTTAACCCAGTCAAGCTGTTTTTTTCTGGTTTTATAGGCTACTCTTTAGCTGTTCATGCTGGAAGACCAGCTTTAACCAGCTGAGACCAGCTTAGGCTGGTTTAAGATGTTGTTGTTTTTTAGCAGGACCTTCCAAGACAGCATTCTAACCATAATGCAACAGTGCACAATCACACAAACAACATTAGCATGCTGCTAAACTATTGAGCCAATACTCCAAACTCAATAAATGCATTTTAATTAGACATTCTCTAGTGATACTTCATAAAATGTATTTATAAATGAGCTGTAAACATTCTGGGATTGCATTATGCACAACTGTGTCTTCTAGAAGATGTCTGGGCTGAGAGTTCGGACACTAAAGGGAGCAGCAGCTGTGTGACGGTTCACAGTCAGTTCTACTTCACCAACACCACCAACTCCTTCAACGTGCTGCAGGATTGTGGGAACTGCTCCAGGTGTGTGTGTGTGTGTGTGTGTGTGTGAAATTCATTTGTGCATATTTACGTACTATTTTCCCAACACAAACTCTCTTTCTGTCAGGTTGTTCCACGCCAAGCGTATAGAAAACACGAACCTGTTGTTTGTGGTGGCTGAGACTCTGCCCTGCAGCTCCTGCGAGATCGAGAAACTCCTCCCTGTCAGAACAAAGTGTATCCTTCCTTCCCATAATCCTCTGCTCACAAAGCAACACTAACAGATACTGATCTGCTTTTATCCCTGAAATAGTTCTTTCAGCTGTCATCTGTGTTTGAATGATGGATAGATGACAGACGGAGCTTGTGGCGTTTCCTTAATTGTTATTCTCCAGCTCAAGAAGAGAATCCATGTGAGGTGTTAAACTCCGCCCGCTATCGGAAAGGCCCTGACAAATGCTTCGACTACAACACAGAGGTGAAGCGCTGTCTGTTGCTCTGATCAAACACAGTTTGTTTGCTTCTATAAATGATGTTTTGTAGACAACATTCCTACAACCATCCAGAACACTTGAGCAATCACATAGCAACATCCTGGCAGAACAGCCTAGCAGCAACATAGCAACCTTCTGCCAACTGCCCACAACACCCTAGCAGCCACATGGTCAAACAGCCAAAACCCTCAAGCAATCACATAGAAATGTCGCGCCAATTACGTCCTGGCAATTACTTAGAAAACTCAAGTAATCGCATAGTAATGTCCTGGCAACTATCCTGAACACCCTAGCAATCGAATAGCAAATTCCTGGCAACCACCCAGAGCACCTATTAACCACATAGCAACATCCTGGCAATCACCCAGAACACTTGGGGAATCGCGTAAATATGTCCTGTCAACTACTCAGGATAACCTAACAGCTGCATAGCAGCTTCTTGGCAGCCACTCTGAGCACTCGAAAAACTGCATAGCAACATCTTGCCAACCATCCAAAGCGCTCAAACAGTCGCATAAAAATGTTCTGTCAACTACTCAGAAGACTCTATAAACCACATAGGAACATCCTAACAACTACCAAGAACTCTCAAGCAATCACATAGCAACATCCTGGCACCACTCAGAGCACCCTAGCAACCGCATAGCAACATCCTGGCAACCACCCAAAAAAACACTTAAGCAGTTGCATAGGAATGTCCTGTCAACTACCCAGAACAATTTAGAACCCTTATAACAACATTTTGACAACCGCCCAGAACGCCCTAGCAACTGCATAGCAACATCCTGGCACCTACCAAGAAAACATTAGAAGCCACATTTGTCCTGGCAAGCACATAGCAACATTCTGCCAATCGCCCAGAACACTTTAGAAACCGCATAGCAACCACCCAGAACACTTGAGAACTAAATAGCAACATTGCGACAACCACCTAGAACACCTTAGCAACTGCATAGTGACACCCTAAGCAACTACAAAGAACTCTCAAGCAACCACATCTGGGTAAAACACCTACAGACATCCTAGCAACTACCAGGAACACTCGAACATCCACATAGCAACATCCTGGCAACCACCCAGAACTCTCAAGCAATTGCATAGGAATGTCCTATCAACTACCCAGAATAATTTAGAAACTGCATAGCAACGTCCTGGCAACCACCCAGAACACCATAGAAACCACATAGCATCATCCTAGCAATTGGAACAACTTAAAACTACATAGCAACACCCTAGCAACCTGTGAAAAAATAACTTGGCTATGTTTATGGTGCGTCTATAGTCAATTTTAACCTAGCCGTTTTCTGTTTCTCTGTTTCCGGCAGGAGAACACGTCGGAGTGTGGCAGCGCTCACTCTTTATACTGTCCGATGCGAGTTCTGCTCTGGATTCAGTTATTGTCGCTTTACCTCATTCTACTATCGTAATCTGAGTCCCACTGCCTTCGGTGTTCCTGTCCCTCATCCGTACGCCACTCCGGTCCTGGTTTTCCGGCTCTCTGTCTCATCGTGAGGTGCATTCCAGCTGTGTGCCATTACAGCAGAGCATGATGGGAAAACATGTCTTTGTAACCCCGACATTGTGCAGATCCCAAAAAAACAAAACTGTCTTAAATCATTTCACCTTTATATTCGTAAAACGTCCAAAAAAAGTATTTTTGCTCGCCAAAAACAGGAAAGGACCTGGTTTGTTTCAAAATACTGGAACACGACACGAGTTTTGACGGTTATTATCACAATCTCGCATTGTGTGTTTATTTGAGTCTTGCTTCGTTCTCGATTTAGTGCCAAACCCTGACGTATGTGAATGCTCAAACGCTGGGGACTCGCAGCTTTCATTGAAATATTGTTTTTTGAAGCTTCCTTACCAAGAGAGAATGTTGTATTATTATCGCAAACGGCTTCGTTTAGGAAAAAAGAAAAAGATTTAGATTTTGTTTCGTGTTCATTTAGAGCTTTTGACGAAAGTTTTAAGGGCATATATTGTGTCTAAAAATTGCTGCCTGGTTTGTTACCCAACAGTGCCTTGGCGCACTTGTCCGAATGGACCAACAATAGCACTGGACGTGGATTTGACTAACCCTGAATGAATGCTGGAGAAATATACGGTATTGAATGTTTACAGTATAAGGGTGAATGTCATGAAACCTGGCAAAAGTTCATATTTCACCCCAAAATCAAAAGATATAAATAGGAAATGTCACATAAAGAAAATGAAGCACATTTTTAGGACCATTAAGATTTCAAAAGCACATTTTCCCTCCAAATCTCATTACCGTAATGCGAAAAAACACATTTTCTTATTACTGTAATGTGGGGATAAAAATATTTTAACAATATGGTAGCATTTGTTACACTGCCTTAATTTATGATTATTCAAATAGTAAAAAAAAAACATTAAAATAATGTCACAATGCAAAAAAAATAAATAATCCAATGTTCCTACAAATACCCTTCATTTTCTTTTTAAGAGTTTTGGGGTATTTTTCTGTTGATTTTGGGGTGTTTCTCGTGAGACTCGCCCGTGCACGTATTTTGGCGTTCAGTATGGGTTTATTACACTTATTCTACTGGTTCTGTCTTTAGAAAGTCACTCAAATGGTTTTATCTTTTTCTGATGTAAATATGATTATTCCACACTTGATCTAGTTCAGTGTGTTTTAATGAAATGGAATGCAAGCTGATGTTTCAATGTCCCGCTGCATGCTGGGAAAAATGATAACTGCTATTAAACTTGATGATTTTAGAACATTTACTGGAAGGACAGTCGACCCTTCGAGCCGTTGAACGGACCAACTTTATCTTCTTAATGAGTCCGTAGATATTATCCAAGGGTCGACATGTATTTATTTTGATTTAATTTAAAAGATACGGTGTGTATATTGCTTGCGAAATGTATCAAGTGTGAATTTTGAGACGCTTTCATGCTTTTATTGAAATGTTTTGGATTTTATCGCAGATGTTTTGTTGCTTTTCAGTGATTATATATAACATTTTAAAGGTACATTTAGCCAAAAAAAATTTGTTTGTTGTATTTCATCTTTTAACATGGCCACACTTCCAAAACAAACGTACTTCCAAATGAATGGGTCGAGATTCTTCTGAATTGAACTGAAAGGGTTTCTTCGCTTGACGTATTTTGTATCGTAATGGCTTGAGCAATACTTTGAATTATGTCAACTACGCTGAAATGCAAGTGAGCGCTACTGAATTAGTGTAAAGAGAGCATGAAATCAGTATTGAGCCGCTTTCTTTGGATGACTTTGATTCAGGCTTGTCTTTGAATATCGGCTTAATGTTTGTATGTGAGCTATGAGCGTTCTAACAGTATTATTTCATGCCAATATAAGAGTATTTATACTATTGTCTTTATGTAAAAAATTCTCAGTGTTACGATGAACTTAATGATGTGAATAGGAATGTTTTCATTCTTTTTTTTGTTTGTTTTTTATTTCGTTCTGCAGATGTTTGTTAACTATGTGAAAGGGTTTTTCCTCCCTTTCTGCGGTCTTCCATATCACTTCATTTTGTACAGATGGCACAAATCTGTCATGAAAGGCTAACTTTGTATCATATTGTGTCATTCGCTTCTGGGAGATGTTTATAAGAGAATTGGTGAGATAAAGACATTCATATTTTTCACGTCAACTGGGTATGGATTTTAATTTTTTACTCCAGAAATATGTATTTGATAATGAAAGAGAACAGCAGGTTTTTATTACAGCAGTAAAACAGCTGCAAGTAATCATATTTTATGATTACTTCCTGTGGTGAGCTAGGCTTGAGGCTTTACTCGGCTGCTTCCTTGCTCTGTAAAGAAAAAGAAATATTTCAGTTATTCATATTTTTAATTTTCGTATTTTTTATTTATTTGTGCATCAAAGTATTTGTTTTTCATTTATATTTGAGATATTTGTAAATGAGATTTTTTTAAATATTTATAATTCGATTGTTATTTATTAAAGTATTTAGTTATATAAGTATTTGTTTGAGATTAGAGACAGCAGGTGGCGCTCACGGCTCTTGGCTCCTGGGACTCCTGAGCTTCCTCCAGCTCATGCTGCACCTTCCTGTACCTGCTCACTCTCTTCAAGTTCCCTGGAAAGATCAGCTCTCTGCTTCTCTACTTTAGCACCAGCAGCTCGCTCGGCCTCCTCTTCCAGCTCCTCGGTACGGGCCTATGAGAATAATGCAAATGAAACAGAAATTCTGCTACATCATTTTAAATAGAAACCATTTGACCTTAAGTTCTTTGATCTTCTTCTGAAGCTGTGATCCCAAAGACTGCTCATCGTCAATCTTGCTGAGTAGCTGACTCGTCTCAAAGTCCTTCCTGTTTTTAAACACACGTGTCTTGTGAAATGTGCGTTTACACTTGTACCTGGCACAATGTCGCTCACTTTTTGATCTTCTCCTCTGATTGCTGTTTGTCATTCTCCAGGTCCATTATGAACTCCTGGGCCAGTTTCAGATCACCCTCAGGCTTCCGCTTGGCTCTCTCATGGTCCATACCATCATCCACTTGCTGCTCAAGTTTTGTCTTGGATTTAGACAAAGTGTTGACTGTCTTCCTCTGCTTGTAGGTCATCAAGAGTCTGCTGGTGTGCCTCTTGGAGGGCTTTTTTTCTCTCTTTTGTCAGTTTGGCAATTGCTTCATCTTGGGAGGCCATCTCTTCAATTACTGTTGGCTATGTTAGCATGTGCATTGGCGCTTTGGTCACAAACTCATTCCCAACCTTCACTCTGGGGTAGCACAGAGCTTACAGCATGTCCGCAGAGTTCAGGCCCATGAGGTAAGCGATTTTATCAGCCACTGAGGAGAAAATTACCAGATTGTTTGGCATGGAACTTATTTAAGAAGAGCCGAAGTAACTTACAGTACACTTAATCTCAGTGACAGTGCCCTGGAGTAACCTAATATGTTAGGTGCTTTGCATGAGGAAACAATAGTGATGGTTCAAACCTTATAGCCTTTTGGTTACAGTGCTGATCTTCAACCAGTAAGCCACAACAACAGTTTACACTTAGGATCTCACTAATAGTCTTACCCTCGGTGCCATCAGGTTCAGCGTGTTCCTCTCTCTGCTTCTGCTTGAACTTCATGTTTCCATGCTGCATCACAGCACCTGTCAGCTTGTAGATGCTTATTTTTTCTCCAGCGCTGAAGCCCAGAATATCAATAGCAGTCTTTTTTTATACCAAAAACAAACACACATTAGAGATGCATCTGTATTATCTCCTGCAGTGTTCTTTTTTCTGTTAAATGGATTTCTGCTCATAATCAATGAATTAAAGACTAGTTATGCAGTTGTCCACGTACATGTGTGGCAATGAACTCCTCTACGTCATTGATACTCTTGGCTGATCATGGGATAGTCGTAAGGATTGGTGGTGACAAGCAGGGCCTCTGTAAAACATCAAATTCAATGTTAATCGCTTTCTAAGAAATGATAGTACTGTGTTATGTGTTTTAAGAAGAGTTTTGCTCGAAGTCCATATCCGTAAGCTTTGAGGCCACCAACTAGCAATACCAAGTAGCAAACTGTGTTTTTGGTTGGATTAAAGCTTGTACATTATTTCTTTACTTGACCATCAATTGGTTGAGAAGTGCCTGGAGTTTATTCATTTTTAAAGTGTCTTGTTGCTTTTAAATCTGTTTTTATCCAGACTGTAACTTAAAATTATAGCAAAAGCTAATGGTCATTGGCAATAAGACTGCTCATCAGACGTTTCATTGGGTTTTTACACCCCCCAAAAAACTAAAAACCTGTAGATTTCTCACCGAGCAGCTCTGGCTTGTGTAGAAGATATGGTAGCTCCTCTCAGCAGACAACTGGCATGTTACTCTTGACGTTTCCAGCAGATCTTTGATATAAAACATCGACTTTGAATATGCAGTTCATGGCATCCCAACTAAAAAACATATTTGTCTCAAAACAGCATGACTCACAAGTTTCAATATCAGCTGAAGCTGAATTTACCCTAAGGAGATAGAAATGATTCAGAACTTTCCGCAGATGTCTAACAAAATGCAAACGAGAAGAGTTGTCATTCCTCACAGTCTTGGCATTACCATAAGCCTCCAGCAGAGGTGTTGGCAGCAATGATTTGATCCTCTAGCGACCCCTGGTGGGCATTCAAGTAAGTTCATGCGTGTAGAATAGTTCTTTACACTTATACTGTTTCTTTAGTGTAGCCACCTGCATTTCGCCTGGGACGGGTTCTGCCTTCTTCTGTCCAGACACTGCAATATAATAATTAATATATCAAATATTTTGGTCTTGTAGGAATACCATGCCCAACAAGACCAGGGACATATTTTACAAAAGCCAATAAGGTCAGTTTTGATTTCATGTTGATTTTAAAGCTGCACATTCAGACAGATGTAAATATTGAACAGCTGAACTGGTAGGAGGTGTCAGAGATGGAGAAGATGTGGGCGGGGCTTCAGTCCTCTTTTTGCCTCTGTATCCGGTCACAACAATTGCGTCGTACACCGGTTGTGGCTAGGAGGGATACAGCTCAGACGCGGAAACGAACAATGAAATTAATTTTCTACCGATTAGATTGTGTTTTATTAACGTCTACACCTACCCCAACCCTAAACCTACCCCTTACAATAATGAAAAAATAGTAATTATTGTTGTACAGTGTGACAAAAATTACGCTGTATTGATGTGCGCATGCCCAGTAGCACCATACGTATCCCTTCTAGCCTTAACCGACTAATCACAGTCGTTTGTAATCGCTGGGAAACCTCGTACACCGGCAGCTACTTGTAGGGATTGACACTGACACAGAATTCAAGCCGGAGTAGGTCTGAAATGGAGATGCAACGTCTAAATTTGTTGCCACCCTTTATTCCCATCACTCTTTATTTCCAAGAATACAATATAATGTGCTTAGACTTACATAGATCATCTATGCTGCGTAACGCTCTTTGAGGTTATACAGCACAGCGGGCTCATTGAGGTGCGTCATCATGGCCATGTCTTACATTTTGTCAAAAATGTGTGGGTTCACTGGAAAGATTTCATTTTCTTGACAATATTTTATAACTCAACAGTTTATTTGGAATATGATGATTACATGGATGCTGCATTATTCCAATAGCAGTCTACTTTTTGGACTTTCTTTCCCACACAGGGTTTTGACCGTATCCTTGCCACCTTCTTTACTAACAAGATACCTTTCAGGTACATGTTCTCAGGTTCTGACACAAAGTGGGCTGTTTTGGCGTCAAACGGGGTGTTTTGAGCCTCGATCCTCTCCTTTTCTGGCTTCTGAAGGTAAATGGCCGCCGGGCCAAAAAACTCCATTTCACCATCTCCCATGATGGAGTATTTCTGTTCAGGAATAAGAAATATGATTTTATGAACACATTTTCCCATATTTAAGAGTGTTTAAGTTCTTATTTACCTTATTTCAGTGCCCTAGAGCAGAGAAACTACAAGCCAGTGATGTACGATCTGTGAAAATAAAGTAGTTGATAAAATGTTTAATGTGTCTTATCGTCTTTGCAAGATTTTAAAATGTGTACAAGTCCAAAGAATCAACAGTTTTCCATCTGTATGTAAAGTGAACTTCATCTAACCGTGGATGGATCCCCGTCAGGTCTTTAGGACCTTTCAGATGGCCTCTTTTATAGAGAACTCAGCAGAAAGCTCACACTCTATTTGGCCATGTGAATTTGCTGGATAGGCCGTGACACTTGGCTTCCCGTTTATAGATCTCTATTGATCAATAACGTATTTTGTTGCCTTCCTCATGCCATATCCATAGTCCTTCATATCCAGTAGGTTATTGGAAACACTTGATGATAATTGTTTTTATTATTCTTTAATTAATTATAACTGGCTTCACAGACCAGTAGTTTGTGTACAATTAAATAAGAATTAATTTTTATTAATTCAATTCATCATAGTTGACTTAACACTACCTTCTAGATCTATTAAGTTTTATTAAATGTAATATTGTTTGTTATTGTTGAGTTTAGCCCTACTGACACATGTAAACAAAACAGCTTTGACATTTAGTGTTTGAATTACTTAGCATTGTTTTCGTAACATATTTATTAATTTATGGAAGTATCTCAATAAACAGTGTAACGTCACAATCTCACATACTGTTTTTTAAAACCAAAATAGCAAGCATTACAAACAACTGATACACATGTGCACACTATTCGTGGTGTACTGTGAAATTAAAATGATTGTAATGATTATTATGATTCATAAATAAACAAATTAATGCATATTAATAGAGTTGGCTATGTTTTTTTTTTTTTTTTTCAGCTATATAAATTGTTTCCATCCTTATAGATGTCTATGGTTTCAGATTCCTGAATGGTCACATACTCTCATGTGGATCTGCCAGCAAAGGTGCTGATATGTCATAAGTCAGTAGACAATTCATCATCCCACACTTAAAACGATAGTGCATATATAAAATATATAGTGTTTAAAATCTAAAGAAAGGCTTCGTCACGTGAGTTGTGTTATTTATATCAGAATTTATGTGCCAAGGAATTTATGTCCTGTCAAGGATTTTTCTGAAGCACCACAGAGCTGTGGGGAAGAGCTGTCTTTATTGTTTTTTACACATACCAAAAATGGATTCAGATCTGTTTTATGAACTTTGATCTTTCTGAAAGTACAGATCAAAGTACAAATAGAACCATTAAATTTGATTGGATGAGGTGAAACTTCTCACTTACGCATGTTATTTATGTTAGTGAAATAAAATGTAATGACTTATACCTATCACTAATATGATACAAACCTTTATATACAAATAGGCTATAAAATATATTAGAAAATACATTATGTAGCTGTTAAACATACTTTTGAACCCTTAAGTAACCTTTAAATTAACACTAATCTCTTATGCAAACTTAAAAAAAAATAGTTTTAAACGTTGAATTATTCATTAAAATGTAATTAATTGTAGCATCACTAAAATACAACAACAAATACGTTGTGTCTTGTATGTTTAGTGTGTACATTATATTGGTTACGCATTATTTCGTGTCAAATTTTTATTTATTTTATATTTTTTTACCTTGAAAGAACATCCTGTACCCTGAAATATTATGAAAAGTAGCCGTGTGAATAAAGAGAGAGAGAAAAAACCCAATTATATTAAATCAAGGTAATTAAATATTTTTTTTAATATCCGTAACTCCGTCTTAAAGGGGTCATATGATGCTGCTAAAAAGAACATTATTTTGTGTATTTGGTGTAATGAAATGTGTTTACATAGAGGCTGTAGCATCGCGAGATGTGTGCAAGCAACGCGAGAGTATGGAGCGGGAGCCGGAAGTGGAGTGAAGATGGAGGGTGTCGGCTTATGTGCTAACAACAAACAGAAACAAAACCAAATGTTGCCGAATAAAATGCGAGGCGAGTTCACCAGAAACCAGAGGAAAGACTCGGAGGTAAGAGTCAGACGAAGCTGTTTAAATCCGCTTGACTGTATATTTGCAGCCTGTTTTGACAGCAGTGTTCGCCTAAACATCAGCAACATCAGAAATCCAACGATCAAATGAATAAAGTCATTAATTGAGCGACGCTGATTAAATAAGCAACAAATATGAAAACAGCATCATTACTCAAAGATAAGGATTTAATTATTCATGAACGTTTAGTGATTAAAACTCAAAACCCTAGCAACAGTTACTAGTGAATATTCATTAAACCACTTAATGAACAAACACACTGAATGATTGATTCATGTAACTTCAGTGTGAAGTTCATCTCTTCTCCTGTTGATTGTGATCGGTTATTTAACACCAGATAAGCAGCTGACTGACTGATAAACATCAATATCTGTCTGTCTGCCCTTGCGAGAAAGTGCAAGTACTTTGAAAAAGAGTATCTTTTACAGAAATAATGTGCTCTAAAAGAATATCCTGAATGACTTCCTTTCTTCTGTTGGGGAAAATAATAATAATCTGGTCACCTTCTGGTCCCTTTGACTTGCATAGTATTTTTCCATTCCATGGAAGTCAGTGGCTACCATCAACTGTTTCGTTACCAACATTCATCCAAATATTTTCTTTTGTGTTCAACAGAAGAAAGAAATTCATACAGGTTTGCAATAACATGATGGTGAGTGGATAATGACAATGTTCATTTTTGGCTGAACTATCCATTTAAGTAGGACTTAAGTACATCTTTATGTAATTTCATAATTATTACTTCTGTTGTCTTTGCAAAACGGTTAAAGTGTACTTCTGAATATATTGAAAAGCATTTATGGCAAACTAAAATATACTTCACTGACATTCTTAATTGAAACTTGTATGTCATGTACTTAAATATATGATAAATTACACATTTGTAATGCATTTAAGAACGTTTAAAATATATTAAACTTTAAGTGTAACATTTAATAGCACACTACAGTTACAATAATAACCCATTACTTCACGTGCTATGACAACACACCAAAATAAGTGTACTTCTTTAAACACTACAAATGGTCATTTGTTATTCCATGATAAAGACAAATGTGTTGTGTTTGTGTCTCAGTGTTTATCAGAAGCTCCTGACCTGGAGTTTGAATATTCAGATGCTGATAATTGGGCTGTTGAACTGTCAGGTGAGAGCGATTTGCTTCCTTTACTTCTGTTTCCTTCTGAAATAATATCACAAAACTTTCACCCTTCATTAACAAACTGCAGGCAATAGTAATTTGTTGGCCTCTATCAAATGCTGTTTGTAGAGTTGTACAGTTACACAGAGGGACCAGAGTTTCTGCTCAACCGAAAGTGCTTCGAAGAAGATTTCCACACTCATAGTAAGTGCTGAGCTCTTTATTTTTCACTTCACGGTTTCATAGTTACACAACAAACCTGCAGGTTTCATCATGAAAATGGTGTTTGCGTGCATCTAAGATGATCAGAATGTCACAAAAGATCACGTTCATGTGTTCCTGCAGTGCCCGATCAGAAATGGACCGAACTGGATTCGGTTCAGCACCGAGCTCATGCCATGCGTCTGCTGGACGGACTGGACGTGATTGGCCGAGAGCGCCGCCTAAAAGTCGCCAGAGCCATCCTGTACATGACTCAAGGTAAACCGCAATCTAGAATCTTTATTCATGCATTCATTCCTATGAAAACACAGTGTTAAGAAGATCTCATTTGTCTATTTTCAGGTACGTTCGGCAAGTGTTCTTCGGAACTGGAGGTGCAGCACTGGATGAGGTATAACGTCTTCCTGCTGCTGGATGTGGGAGCGTTCACTGCACTAGTGGAGCTGCTCAACATGGAGATCGAGTGAGATGAACTGCACGCACAAATATTCATATTTCACATCTGTAAGCTTAAATAACTGAACTCTGGGTTAAATGTCTCTCAGTAACAGTGCTGCATGCAGCAGTGCGGTCAGGAAACCTGCTATTTCACTGGCTGATAGCACTGACCTCAGGTACAACACCACACTTTACACGCACACACAAACTAGTTGTTGACTAATAAGGCAGAAAGCGTTAATTTCCCATATGTGAACTGGCATTTTTAATTTAGCTGATAAATGGATATAGAAAAGTGATTGCTAGCGCAACTTTATAACTTTTCGTTACATTTAACGAATATTTTTCTAAAAAGTAAATGAATGTATTATGTTATTGTTAAGTTTGTCTATAATTATTTCTTTTGATTTTAAAACTAATTTATTATTTTATTGTTACATTTAACTACATTGTCAGTTTAATTTATTACTTTTGTTAAATGTAACTACATTTTTAAACTAGAATTACAACATTTTAAATCTCTATTTTTTTTATTGTTAATAGACTTTATTAGAATCTTTTTTATTATCTTACTGTTCCATTTAACTATATTATTTGTTAATTTGAAAAGTGATTTATTAACGTATATTGTTAAAAAAAATGTAAATGTCTATTTGTCATTTTGTTATATTGTTACATTTAACCACCTTATTTGACAACTTGAAAAGTGATGAATCTTTTTAAACCACAATTAAATAAAATGTTAAAAATATCACTTTATTTGTCAAATTGCTATTTATTATTTTACTGTTACATTTAACTACATTATTTTAGTCAATTTGTAAAGCGCTTTATTTTATTGTTACGGTTAACTACATTTAAAACAAATTAAATAAAATGTTTTAAATATGTCTACTTATTTGACAGTGTGAAAATGTATGTATTCTTTTTTTATTTTGTTACATTTAACTACATTTTTAAACAAGAATTAAAATTAGTAGATATTTAAAAATGTGTATTTCCTACTGTTACATTTAACTGCATTTTTAAACAAATTAAAATATGAACTTATTTGTCATTTGTAATTTATTTACGTTTATTTTGTACATTTTCAAACTGATCATTGGTTCATTTTATTTTTAAGAGGCACTCCCAGTCCTCCATAACCCTGTGCGTGCGTGTTTTCAGGGTGCTGCTGAACATCATGTATCTGATGCTGGAGACCATCCAGCGTGAAGAACCCACAGACAGTTCAGAGTGGAGAACCATCAGAGAAACCTTCAAGTCTGAACTCGGTCTGCATGTGTTTCAGTTGACCTCAAATTGAATGATTTTATTTGAAGATATGCGTTGAGTATGGAAGACTAGAATTGTTTCAAATGTTTCCTGGCAGGTTCTCCTCTCTATAACAATGAGACCGTCTCCGTCATGCTGTTTGGGATGGTCACCAAGTTCTGCAGCGGCCATGCGCCCCATTTCCCCATGAAGAAAGTCCTGCTGCTGCTGTGGAAGACCATCCTGGTGAGTTAGCATCTAGTTTTGAACCGATTCACGCCAAGTGATTGTTGTGTTAATGGTTTTGTCTGTATGTTTCCTGTCGCATCCCAGTTCACTCTGGGAGGGTTCGAGGAGCTGCAGTGCAGTAAAGTCAGTAAACGGGCAGCACTGGGTCTCCCTCAGCTGCCGGAGGACAGCATCTGTGTGGTGCGGAGCATGAGAGCCGCGTCCCCGCCGGCATCCGCCTCCGACCTCATCGAGCAACAACAGAGACGCGCCCGGAGAGAACAAAAGGTGCCCGAACCGAAACTTTGCCAAACATAAAGGTAGTAAACATAACATGATAAAGAGAAGAATGTGAACCTTTTAAATCGTTTCTTCAGGCTCTGATAAAGCAAGACAATCTGGATGCATTTAACGAGAAGGACCCGTATAAAGCCGATGACACCCGAGAGGACGAAGAGGAAAATGACGATAATGACAACTCTCTGGAGGCGGAGCCTTTCCCACTGGAGCGTGATGAGGTCATGCCGCCACCCATCCCGCATCCCCCCACTGAGAGGGTCTGTTTTCCCAAGGGTCTACCGTGGGCTCCGAAAGTCAGGTAGGAACTTGACTTCATCTGTTTGATATGGTTTATTTGATGGTTTTCTTAAATATATGTTTTTAATCTATTTCTCTTTTAACAGGGAAAAGGATATTGAGAACTTCCTGGAGTCCAGCAGGAGTAAATTCATCGGCTACACGCTGGGAAAGTGAGTGTGTTTTATGAAGCTTGTTTGTTTATTTCCTGTGAGCCGCAGTGATGCATGTTTGCGTTTGTGTTGCAGTGACACGGATACTGTAGTCGGTTTGCCCAGACCCATACATGAAAGCATCAAAACTCTCAAACAGGTAATTAACATATCAGCCATGACTGATTAGCATAACCCCACCCCTGCTCATGCATATTTAATATGTGATCTTTCCGATTTCTTCCCACGTCCCTCATCATGAAATGAATAGCTTTATATTAATTCAGATTGGATTATGCTAGACCAGTAATCAGTTTGACTGATAAAACATTTGTCTGTTTATTATTTTTTGGTTACATTAACTATATTTTCCAACATGAATTAAAATAGTTTTAAATTAATCATCTTATTTGCATTTTGTGATTTATTTACATTTCTATTGAACATTGATTCCTTCATTTTAAGAGGCATTTTTAATCCTCCATAATAATAATAATAATAATAGTTATTATTATTATTAACAGCAAAATTATTAAATAAATTAATTTATAATAAAATACTTATAACCCCTTATTTTTTTAACTCAAGTTTTTACAAAAACAACCAAATTTATTTTTATTGGTTATAAATCAGTCAAATTTTATATTAGTAAAAATGGAAAGACTAATGATTAATATTAGTTGGTGGAAGAGCTATTTATCATGATTAATAATACTACAATAATATAATAATTATCAAATATATACCCTATGTGTTTTCCTCCATAATAATAATAATAATAGTTATTATTATTATTAACAGCAAAATTATTAAATTAAAAATTAATTTATAATAAAATACTCATAACCCCTTATTTTTTTAACTCAAGTTTTTACTAAAACAACCAAATTTATTTTTATTGGTTATAAATCAGTCAAATTTTATATTAGTAAAAATGGAAATACTAATGATTAATATTAGTTGGTGGAAGAGCTATTTATCATGATTAATAATACTACAATAATATAATAATTATCAAATATATACCCTATGTGTTTTTAATGAGGTTTTAATAATTTAGTTGAGTCAAAGCACAAAAAAAAATTTAAACATTAAAGAAAAAAGAAAATTGCATTTGTCATAAATCAATGTTATGTTTTTGTTAGTTAAAACTGGTTAATGAGTTATAATACTTGGTGAACTAATTGTTTATTTGGATTATTATTAATCATTATTGTAACTATTTTATTTAATATTTGTGTCTTTTATACTTCTATGTCATATTTTTGTTGGCACTGTTTTATAAAAATTGTAAACCATTTTAACAATGAATGTTAGTATAGAGTTTTGTGGCTAATTGCTGTAATGAAATACATTAGTGCCTGTCGTAACATTTAGTTTGTGTGTTTGTTTCAGCACAAGTATGTGTCCATCGCTGAGGTCCAGATCGCTAAGGAAGAGGAGTATGAGAAGACCCCTCTCTCCGGCGTGAGTCACTGTACACTGATAGAGCTACAATATGACGTCTGATGATGAGCTTAAAACACACACTGTCTGTGTTTGTGTGTTTAGGGTGAGGAAGAGCTGGAGTTGTGTGCCACAGAGCTCTTATACCAGGGTATTTTACCCAGTTTACCACAGTATATGGTGAGAAACTGTCACTTACACACCAGTCCCACTGCATTTGAGCCGTTCTCATACTGACAGGCTTCGTGTGTGTGTGTGTGTATTCAGATTGCTCTGCTGAAGATCCTGTTGGCTGCTGCTCCCACATCCAAAGCCAAGACCGACTCCATCAACATCCTGGCGGACGTGCTGCCCGAGGAAATGCCGTAAGACACTGTTAAACAGCATAGCTGCAGATGTAGTTGTCCTTTCCGTGAATCGGCTGAACGATTCTCGACTGGACGGACAACTGACTCACTGAATCAAAGTGATTCCCTTAACAACCTGAGTCTGTGTCTGTGTCTAAAACTGAATTGGTGAGTCATATCAAAACACAAACTCACCTCACCATCACGCAGCTGAGTTGCCATGGCAACAGTGAGCTCCGTGTCTTCAGATGCTGTAAAAATATCCTCTGGGTTATAAGTATTCATCTCATTCTCCATTAAATACTTGATTGTCATTTGGTCAAATATATGTGTGCCTAAAATCAGGGCTATTTTAGTGTCATTGAAATACTGTTTTTTTGTTCATATTTTAAATGTGTTATTTTATATGTTCCGTTTTTATTTTTATGTCTTTTATTAAAGGTGCGGTCACATTTACCATTGCTCTTCAAAATTTCATGAGCAAAATTCTGTCATGTCAATAGAATCCATGCGATTTGGGGTTTAATGTTAGAGTAGAAACTAAAATGTCAATAAATTGTTTGAATTGAACTTTTTCCACTTTTAATAGACTTTCATAGTATCTTTACTAAAGATGTGGGCACATTTGCCGTTGCTCGGCAGAATTTCACAGGTGAAATCCAGTTATTACATTAAGCTACTGAAAATAGACAATGGATTTTATTTGCCCACAAAATTTTGATGCAATTTCGCTAATGTGACCATACCTCAAGTGTGCATGGTTTGACAGTCTGTCTGTTACCTCTCTCTAGCACTACGGTTCTTCAGAGTATGAAGTTGGGCGTAGATGTGAATCGCCATAAAGAAATCATTGTCAAAGCCATTTCAGCCATACTGCTGCTGCTGCTGAAACATTTCAAACTCAACCACGTCTATCAGGTACACAGACAAACAACTTTGAAGCTGCTTGTGAGGAACTTTGAAGATGTTTGTCCAGATAATTGTCTTACCCTAATCATAATCCTACATTTTACACTTGCACAAACTGGTTGGGCTTCACAAATATAGGAAAAATTTAAACCTTTATTTTGTGAGTACACTTACACAAGTTTCCTGCTCTAGTTTGAGTACATGGCGCAGCATCTGGTGTTTGCCAACTGTATCCCGCTGATCCTGAAGTTCTTCAACCAGAACATCATGTCCTACATCACTGCTAAAAACAGGTGAACCTTCATGTCAACCTCTGTTCACGGGTCAGAATGACCTGGAGTATGAAGATTGCACTTCTTCTTTACACTTCCTTTAACCGTTATGTGTTATGAGTAATGACGTTTATCTCTTCGGCAGTATCTCGGCTCTGGATTTCCCACACTGCGTCGTTCATGAGCTTCCAGAGCTCACCGCTGAGAGTCTGGTGAGGAAAAATACACACCTGAATGTGTCTAATGCTCTTCTGAGCGAGTCTTTGAGTTTTTTTTTTGTGTGTTTTGTTCACAGGAAGCTGGTGACAACAATCAGTTCTGCTGGCGGAACTTATTCTCCTGTATTAATCTGTTGCGTATCCTCAATAAACTCACCAAATGGAAGCACTCCAGGACCATGGTGAGACGCCACACACACACAAACCAAACAGGTTTCGCTTTAGAACAACAACATCTATTGTACCTGGAGAGTGTGTTCATTTCAAATGTTACACGTTTCTAGATGTTGGTGGTGTTCAAATCGGCTCCAATCCTGAAGAGGGCGCTGAAGGTCAAGCAGGCCATGATGCAACTCTATGTGCTCAAACTGCTTAAAGTCCAGACAAAGTATCTAGGAAGGCAATGGAGGAAGAGCAACATGAAAACCATGTCGGCGATATACCAGAAAGTGCGCCATCGCCTCAACGATGACTGGGCTTACGGAAACGGTGAGTAGGTGAAGAATCTGGTCTTGAATGTGAAGGGGTTTTCAATAAATGATTTTTTAAACCTTAAATGTTTTGTAGTGTCCGAACTAAACGAGTCCTGTCTCTGACAGCAGACCTGGACGCTCGCCCGTGGGATTTCCAGGCAGAAGAGTGCGCCCTACGTGCCAACATCGAACGGTTCAACAGCCGACGCTACGATAAGAACCAGAGCAACCCCGAATTCCTCCCGGTGGACAACTGTCTGCAAAGTGTGCTGGGAGAGCGGATCGACCTTCCGGAAGACTTCCAAATGAACTATGACCTTTGGCTGGAGCGTGAGGTCTTTTCCAAACCCATTTCCTGGGAAGAACTCCTGCAGTGAATGAATCGTGTTACAGCACCTCTTCACTCCAGCGAGTGTGAAAATAACCTTTACCAGAGTAAAACTCTGTCGACGACACTACGCTTACTAGAGTCCAGCAACAGGGACCATCTCCTGCGTGTCTTTGTGTAATATAATGGCGTGTCTGTAGTAAACCTGCGATTTTTACTCTTTAGAAAGGGAACTTTGTTAGTCAGAGGTGCTAAGAGGTCATTGTTATGTTTATTTTATTGTTCTTGCTGCTTTTGAATAATTATCTGTAACAGAATATTAAACCTGAGGTTATTGTGAAAGACTGTAATTATCCTGGAGTGTTTTGATGTGTTTTTCATTGTATGACTTTATATATAAGCATTACATATATATGCATTACAACCATATTTGACTCTTTTTGTTTTGGCCATTCATTTTTAAAGGTAAAATCTGAGAGTTTCATGTCAAATTTCAAGGTTTGTGTTATGATTCATGTGGTCAGACTCATTTTACAACATTGGATGCAACTGAAGGATTCCATGATGATAGGTTTTCAAAAGAAAGTCTGAATAAGTGCTGGCGATATTTCATACTGAAAACTGTACGGTTTCATTTTTTATTTTACCTTCGATTACTTAAAGGAGACATATTATGCCCCTTTTTACAATATGTAATATAAGCCCCTCTGTTGTCCCCAGATGTATCTGTGAAGTTTCAGCTCAAAATACTCCACAGATTATTTATTATATCATTTTGAAAATGCCTATTTTGAATGGAAGCAGAAACACGCTGTTTTTTGGGCCCGTCTCCAAAGCACACAGACCGAAAGCGGCTGTCACAGGCATGATGTGAGTACTAAAATAAGTTCTCTTTCACACAGAAGTTTACGTTAACAACACTCATGAGTTACAAAAAACAGTCGGTTGTGTCTGTGAAGGTAAACAGCTGGGAAATAAATTGCTTGTTTATTTTAGATCTGTGTGGCAGCAGCATAGGGGCGTGTTTGTTTTGGTGATTTCAAATATCAACATTGGCTACCAGAAATCGCTTACCCTGCCTTTAAATCATATAATACAAATACTGTGTCTAATACTGAGATTATATGATACAGACACCAGCAGAGGGAGCCACAGACAAAATATAAAACCTAGTATATTTTGAATGAATGAATGAATAAATAAGATTCTGAGTCAAAGTAAAACGCGCTGTGGCTTTAACTCAACAAAACATGTCTATTATTTATTATTAACGTTGATGTGCAGCCAGAATGTGTTGCAGTTAGTCTTGTATGTTGAGAACGGCAGAATAAAAGGACAAAGTTCAAACCGACAACTTAAAAAAAAAAAAAAACTCTTTCCACACAAAGAATGTGAGTCTTTTCCTTAGTATGAACTTTCAGGTGCATCTTTAGGGTTGAGTTCTATAGAATTTTTTTTCCTACTATGGAAGTCAATGGTGCTCATCAACTGTTCGGATACCAACATTTTTCAGAATATCTTCTTTTGTGTTCAACAGAAGAAAGAAACTCGTACAGGTTTGGAACAAGTGGGGGGGGTGAGTAAATGATGACAGAATTTTCATTCTGGAAGTTAACTAATCCTTTAAGGTGTCCTTTTTGGGCAAAACTCTTCCCTCACTGATCACACGTGAAAGGCTTCACTCCAGTGTGGACCCTCTCATGTGTTTTCAGATGTTCAGACTGACTGAAACTCTTGTCACAGTGTGAACACTTGTAGGGTTTTTCTTTATAACAGAACTTTCTCAAATGTATCTAGTATTACCCCTCATATGCTTGACCGGAAGAAGCAAAAGTGGTTGACTGTAGCATATTAAAAGCTCAGCCACTCTCGAGAACATGATTTCTGCCCGAGTCCCATCAGACTCTTTTCCATCTGCTCAGCACTGGGAGATGACTGTGATGCATTTGGAAAATCTCAGAATCGATCCACGAATCGTGATGCATCGATTTATTATTCCGGCCCTACCAAATAATGTAAAGATTTGTAATACAATGTATTTTTCCAAAACATGTGTGACGCAGCCATGTGCACTTACTAGCCCATCTCATTCTAGCGTTTAATGTTGAAGACTCTATTCTACAAGCCTCTGAAGGACTGGACTAGGAAACTAGTCACGCCGGATCTGTTTCCTACATTGTTGTGATTTGATCTGAATGGAAACAGCGTATCCGTGTGACGCAGCTGACACAGAACAGCATACGTTGTTTACATCCAGCGGATACTCTCCAAAATGGCACCAGGGTAATGCGGAGGAGACGAATTGTTGAATAAAGTTGTTTTTTCGGGTTTTTTTGCTCACAAAAGGTATTCTCGTAGCTTCGTGTAATGGCGGATGAACCCCTGATGTCACATGGATTATTTTACCGATGTCCTTACTACGTTTCTGGACTTGGGAACATTTCAGTTGCATGGCTGTCTATGCAGGGTCAGACAGATCTCAGATTCCATCAAAAATATCTTAATTTGTGTTCCGAAGATGAACGAATGTCTTACGGGTTTGAAACGACATGACGGGGGAGTAATTAATAACAGAATTTTCATTTTTGAGTGAACTAACCCTTTAAAGTGCCCCTGCATTTAGATCCTCGCCTCAGCTTGCTTTCTTCAATACTTGTTACAGAATGACTGACCCACAATGGATCTAGCAGGGGGTAATTGGTACTGCCTAAGCACTCCCTGTTTAATTTTTCAAGAAGGCCACCCCATTGAAAAATATGTAGAAAAGTTTTTTTCTCTGCATATTCTCACCTCTCGGCCAACTGATGCCAGGGGTGATCCCAGGTGGACCATAAATCAATATGTGGACTTGGTCCTACAGCTGTGTGGTCTCCTTTCACAGTAGAACAGGTAGAGGAGGAACAATCCCCTAAACTTTCCCCCGCAGACCTTGGTCCAGCACAAACTCCAGCCGTCATGGCCACCACACCCGAGTCATCAGCCGTAATGGCTGCCACTGGATCTGTCTCGGGGTGGACAAGACTAGTATCTAGTGTGGAGGATCCTCTGCTGATGTCAGCGTGAGCTGCCAGCCTACGCTCCAAAGCCCGCAAGACTCAGTGTTATCAAGAGTGCCGGCCACAGCGCTCATAAGGGGATCTAAGTAATGATAGTTTGTAGATTAATATTTTAGCCTCCCAAGTGTTGTGAAATGCCCTTTTGTTTTTCTGTTTCAGTTCTAAGCATAGTTGGTGTATTGATGACTTCGAAGGAGGCCAGAAAACCTGAAGAGGATAATAATTCAGTTTACTCAAAGTTTCTTAAAAAGACACTTTCAAAAAGTGCAGTGATTTCCTCGTTTTATTTATTAGTTAGAATGGGTATAACTAAACATTTCCACAAACTCCAAAAGCCGAATAAATCAATAAAAGCAACTGATAAATCTCTGAAATAATCAACGATCAGTTGATTAATCATTTTAATAATTTCTGATTAATCGATTATCAAAATAATTTCTTGATGCAGCCCTACCTAGCACCTATCACACCTGGAAGTACAGGATCAGAACTTGAACTACTTACTGTAATTTCGGACATGCAGACATGTAATTTATGACAGATTAGAGAAGATAACTGAGTAAATCTCTTCCCACATGAATGGCAGTGATACGGCTTCTCTCCGATGTGGATCCTCTCATGTATTTGTAGATGTGTTGACCGTTTGAATCTCTTGTCACAGTGTGAACACTTGTAAGGTGTTTCTGTAGTGTGAACCGTCTTGTGCACTTTCAGTGCACCATATGTAAAAAAAGTCTTCCCACACTCAGAGCAAGCATGATCCTTCACACCGCTGTGTCTTTTCTGGTGATATTTTAAAGCAGCAAATTGGCTAAAACTCTTTCCACACAAAGAACACACATGAGGCTTTTCCTTTGTATGAACTTTCAGGTGCTTCTTCAGGGCACTTGCCGTAAAAAAATGTTTACCACAATGGTCACAGTTATATTGTCTTTTTCTAGAATGAGTACGCAGATGAACTTTAAAAACACTTGATATTCTGAAACTCTTCCCACACTGATCACATGAGTACGGCTTTTCTCCAGTGTGGATTTTCACGTGTTTGTTAAGGTTTCCTTTTTGTGTAAAACTCTTCCCACACTGAGCACACGTGTGCGGCTTCTCTCCGGTGTGGATTTTCACGTGATCGTTAAGGGTCCCTTTTAGTCTGAAGCTCTTCCCACAATGATCACATGCATGTGGCTTTTCTCCAGTGTGGATCCTCTCGTGTATTTTCAGATATTCTGACCGTTTGAAGCTCTTGTCACAGTGTGAACACTTGTAAGGAGTTTCTGTAGTGTGAACTGTCTTGTGCAGTTTCAGGTCACCATCTGTAAAAAAAGTCTTCCCACACTCAGAGCAAGCATAATCCTTCACGCCGCTGTGTCTTTTCTGGTGTATTTTTAATGCAACCTTCTGACTAAAACGCTTTCCACACAAAGAACACACATGAGGCTTCTCCTTTGTATGAACTTTCAGGTGGTCCTTCAGAAAATCTGCCCTGGAATTTCTTATGCTGCATTGGTCAGAGTTATATTGTCTTTCTCTAGAATGAGTACACAGATGTACTTTAAAAAACCTTGAATTCTTGAAACTCTTCCCACATTGTTCACATGTGTACGGCTTCATTCCAGTGTGGGTTTTCTTGTGTTGATAAAGGGTTCCTCTTCGTGTGAAACTTCTCCCACATTGATCACATGTGTACGGCTTCTCTCCAGTGTGGATTTTCATGTGATCATTAAGGCTTTCTTTTCGTTTGAAACTCTTCCCACACTGATCACAGGTAAATGGCTTCTCTCCACTGTGGGTTTTTATGTGTTCATAAAGGGTTCCTCTTTGTGTGAAACTCTTCCCACACTGATCACATGTGTATGGCTTCTCTCCAGTGTGGATCCTCATGTGTTCATTAAGGGTTGCCCTTTCTGCAAAACTCCTCCCACACTGATCACATGTGTGTGGCTTCTTCCCAGTGTGCCTTTTCATGTGTTTGATAAGGTTTCCTTTATGTGTGAAACTCCTGCCACACTGATCACATGTGTGTGGCCTCGCTCCAGTGTGGATATTCATGTGTTCTTTAAGGTTTGCTTTTTCTAAGAAACCCTTCCCACACTGATCACATGTGTGTAGCTTCTCTCCAGTGTGGATTTTCATGTGTTTGTTAAGGTTTCCTTTTTGTGCGAAATTCTTCCCACAGTGATCACATGTGTGCGGCCTCTCTCCATTGTGGATATTCATGTGTTGATTAAGCATTTCTTTTAGTCTGAAGCTCTTCCCACATTGATCACATGCATACGGCTTCTCTCCAGTGTGGATCCTCTCGTGTATTTGCAGATATGTTGACCGTTTGAATCTCTTGTCACAGTGTGAACACTTGTAAGGTGTTTCTGTAGTGTGAACGGTCTTGGGCAATTTCAGTGCACCCTATGTAAAAAAAGTCTTCCCACACTCAGAGCAAGCATAATCCTTCACACCGCTGTGTCTTTTCTGATGTATCTTTAATGCAACCATCTGACTAAAACTCTTTCCACATAAATAACATACATAAGGCTTCGCCTTTGCATGAACTTTAAGGTGGTCCTTCAGGATATCTGCCCTAAAAAATTTTTTACTGCTTTGGTCACAGTTATCTAGTCTTTCTCTAGAATGAGTAAGCAGATGTTTTTTAAAACCACCTAATTTTCTGAAACTCTTTCCACACTGATTACATGTGTACGGCTTCTCTCCAGTGTGGATCCTCATGTGTTCATTAAGGGGTTGCTTAAGTCTGAAACTCTTCCCACACTGATTGCATGCGTGCGGCTTCTCTCCAGTGTGGATCCTCATGTGTACATTAAGGGCTCCTTTTTGTGTGAAACTCTTCCCACACTGATTACATGTGTACGGTTTCTCTCCAGTGTGGGTTTTTAGGTGTGCATCAAGGTATCCTTTTTGTGTGAAACTCTTCCCACACTGATCACATGTGTACGGCTTCTCTCCAGTGTGGATCCTCGTGTGTTCATTAAGGGTAGCTTTTAGTCTGAAGCTCTTCCCACATTGACCACATGTGTACGGCTTCTCTCCAGTGTGGATTTGCATGTGCTGTTTAAGGGTTGGTTTTAGTCTGAAGCTCTTCCCACATTGACTACATGTGTACGGCTTCTCCCCAGCGTGGACATTTATGTGTTTTTTAAGGATTGCTTTTAGTCTGAAGCTCTTCCCACATTGACCACATGTGTATGGCTTCTCTCCAGTGTGGATATTCATGTGTTTCGTAAGGTTTCCTTTTATTGTGAAAGTCTTTTCACACTGATCACATGCGTACAGCTTCCCTTCAAGATGACATTTTATGCGAATATCAAGATTTTGCTTGCATGAGAGACTCTTTCCACACTGAGGCCAAGTGAAACATATATTGTCTCTTCTTTTCAATAAGGAACTGCAGGATGTTTCTTCAGTTTTGACATGATGGTTCTTCCCTTCTTCAATCTCCTTGTTATCTTCTATCAGGTCTAAAATTAAAGTAAAAAAAAAATAAGTTAAAACATTTTTTTTTTTTAATAAAACAGTAAATCTTAAAAAAAAAATGTGAAAGGAAAAGGACATGTGAAACCTGAGATAACAGTGGAAAGTATAAACATTTTGATGCATTCATTTGAATTGGGTACATTTATTATCCAATTATTATTTAAAAAAATTACAGGCACAGGTTTTGAAGTGATAATTAATAAATGTTTGATTAACTACATTTTACAAGTAAGGGTTGTAACATTTTCAAAATTTAAAAAAATATATAAAAATTAAACCCTTCAGATATTTATTCTGACATCCAGATGTTTGCAATGTATGAATGTTTCTCAAACCACCTTACATTTGTTGAAAACAACAAGTAAAAGAAAACTATACTGGTTACTAGGGCTGCACGATAAATTGCATGCGATATTTAACGCGCATCTTGTCAGTAAAGCCGGTTCTTTAATCAGCGGTAAACCTCCATCACCTGCGGGCTTTCACATGGAGCAGCATTAACTACACAGAGCCGTTGTTCACCGACAAGCTGCGCAAAACATGCGCAAAATATGATCATCTGCAATTTGTTGTTTATGATGAGGGAATTTGCGAGTTTCAGGGTGCTTTCACACTAGCACTTTTGGTGCACACCCGGGTTCGATTGACGTCAAGAGTTCGGTTCGTTTGGATGATGTGAACGCTGTCTACCGAACTCGGGTGCGCACCCACGAACCGTACCAGAGTCCGCTTAAAAAGGGTGGTCTGGGGTACGGTTCAAGTGAACTCCGGTACGGTTCGCTGCTTATGTGAATGCAATCGTACCAAATCGCGGAAGTGAACCGCTATTAATGACGTATTGTTTGATAAAAATGTGTGTTTGTTTTTAGAGCATTTGCAGTACATTCGTAAGACAGACCTAAGTGCCGTTATGTACTGAAGCTTTGTAAACAAAACGAACGGTTCAAAAACGTAAATATATAAAAGTGCAGAGAGCAATGTTATGCATTTGCCGCCTTCTCCTGCGCTGTCGTTACTAAGCAACGGGGTAAACGGTTGCTGGCTTGATGACGCAAATGAACCGCGGTTCGGACCCAAATAAAATAATATGAATGCAGTCCAGCGGGGGCAGGGGGAGGGGGGAGCAATCGAACTCGAACATAAAAATAAAATATGATGTAACATAAGCAGGTCTAAATTTAATACAGCAATCGAAATTTCATTTTAAGTGTTAAAGTTTTATTGAAAAACCAGGGGCAGCCCATGTTAACATGGTAGGTTTTGTCTCAGAATTGTTCAAATATTTTAACTTTTTTGTAACCACTATAAAAGTGTTAAGTTTTGTCCTTTGGTGTGACATCCCTAAATTATATTTGTTAATTAAAAACTGTATGTTAAACAAAACTACACAATCTTTTTAAGCAAATTAAGCAAATGTGTCCAGCTAACTGCTAATGACAGGTTAGCTAGGAATAGCAAGGCCATTAACTGACACAAAAGGCGGAAACATCCTTTGGTGTGACAGATAATGTCCACCGGTGTGACACCTGTACTGTCACACTGGAGGACAAGGTCTCTTTAAGAAGCATTTTAAATAATTAAACAAGATTTAACTCCTTTTTTTCCCCTTTTTTTAACATTTTCAGTGTTCTTAAATGCAATAATTACATTAATTAAAATTGTTCTGATGTTTTTGTCCTATAATGTGACGCACAAAAGAACTACAGATTTGTTTTTTTTTATCTCAAAATATCTTAAAAAACAGTTGAGTATTGCATTAGGGGAGATATAATCATCATATTTTAATCATCTTAAAATGGTATAATTTTCAGCAGTTTTGAAAATGAAAGCAAAGTTTGTCTCGTTGTCAAAGTTTGGCTTGAAAATGTCAAAAAATTAATGGGGGAAAAATAATGTTATTCATAATTTCATATTAAATAAATAGCACGTTTTGTATATTATTAAGTATTTTTTTGTTTGTTTTTTGCTATGTCACACCACAGGACACATTTATGGCACAGTTCAGTAAACATGTTAAAAAAAAAAACAGTGAACGAATTAAGAAATTTAGTGACCCCTTATATTTTCTCAAACATCAGACTTCACACTACATAAATATATGTATTTTTTCTTCAAATATGGTATTTTACAATACCATGCATATTTTTCAACTACCCGTTAGTCTGGCGAGTAAAATTAAACGATGTACTAGCCAATGGCGATTCCACTGCCAAGGTGTGCGTAGAGGGTTACATTGCCTAACTTTTGTGATGTTATTTATTTTAAAACAACCGTTTTCAAAACAACAGCTGAAGACAATACCGGCTCATATACATTTTTTACAGTATGTCTTATCTTTTTGGAGGGACCAGTTTTTATGGCACTACAGTGACTTATGCAATGTTAATGCCCCACAGGTGCCAGTACACCACAATCCATCATATTCATCCACGCTGAACAGCTGAGCCTCAACTCAATGTAATCATCAAAACAATGAACCACTATAACTTGCAACTTCACATCTGCAGCTTTAACTGTTATTTCACAGCTTTTATGATTTTTCTAACTGCAACCACTGAATCTGATGAACTGCTTGAAGTTTTATAAACTTATTGAAGAATTAAGAACATACACAAACCTATTTGTTGTTCAGTATCTTCCTGTTTTATTCCGCAGGGTTCTGGATCAGTCATGTTTTCGACTTTCTTTCATATAAACTCTTTCATAAACTGTTGTGGGAGGAGCTGAACTGTAGGTGAATTCCTGTGTGGTTGAAGGAGCAGATCTGCCAAAATCAAAAATAAATCAGTTATCAAATTTATGCTTTCATTTAATCTCACACTTAAATCATTGTTTGTGTTTATCCATCTATCAAAATGCACACGCATCTGTCAAAGTATAATAGAGCAAGATGTGGCAAATGCTTATGCTTTTTTATATGTGCTTATTATTTTACAGCATTCTCATGTTTTGGACAACTTGAACGTACATTTCCCGCAGCAGCTCACTCTGTGTCCTCCTCTACAAAGGTGCTCCGATTGATCAGCTACCGATCACTATCAGCCGATAATTGCTTCTAATGATTGGATCGGCGATCTCTCAATCTGCCGATCTCAGAAACAGCAGTGCCATCTCGATCTCGGTTTTTTTTTATTATACATTTTTCAGTGTTTTTTTATACATTTGATTACTTTGTACAATTTATGTAGCATTTGTTGTTCTACTGTAGTTTTTTTTTATCCTGTTGTTTGTAATTAGTTTCTTATTCTTATTTTATCTGACTGTTTACACGTCTTCAGTGGGTTTGAGTTGAGTACCCCATTTCTCTTAAAGGGTTGGTTCACCCCAAAATGAAAATTCTGTCATTAATTACTCACCCTCATGTCGTTCCAAACCCGTAAGACATTCGTTCATCTTCGGAACACAAATTAAGATATTTTTGATGAAATGTGAGAGCTCTCAGACCCTGCATAGACAGCAACACAACTGTAATGTTCCCAGGTCCAGAAACGTAGTAAGGACATCTGTAAAACAGTCCATGTGACATCAGTGGCTCAACTTCAGTTTTGCGAAGCTACGAGAATACTTTTTGAGTGCAAAGAAAACAAAAATAGCAATTTATTTAACTATTTTTTCCCCACGAGTTACGTCTTCTGCCATTTTGGAGAGTACCCAAGAGCGTAATAGATGTAATCAGCGTTGTTTACGTTCGAAGGAGAAAGCGCACGCATGAACATAATCAGCATTGTTTACGCTTAGGGGAAAGCATGCGTAATATGTGTTGTGATACTCTAAAATTGCAGAAGACGTAACTCGGGGGAGAAGAATTGCTGAATAAATTATGTTATTTTTGTTTTCTTTGCGCTCAAAAAGTATTCTCGTAGCTTCGCAAAACTGAAGTTGAGCCACTGATGTCACATGGACTGTTTTACCGATGTCCTTACTACGTTTCTGGACCTGGGAACATTACAGTTGTGTTGCTGTCTATGCAGGGTCTGAGAGCTCTCACATTTAATCAAAAATATCTTGCGTTCCGAAGATGGATGTCTTACGGGTTTGAAACGACATGAGGGTGAGTAATTAATGACAGAATTTTCATTTTAGGGTGAACTAACCCTTTCAGGGAAAACCGATCAAGGAAAACATACGTCTAAGAGCACCTCCCAGTGACCATTATATAAAACACAAAGGAACCAACCCTTCATGAGATATTGCTTAACTTAAAGGGGTCATATGATGCGATTTCAATTTTTCCTTTCTCTTTGGAGTGTTACAAGCTCTTGGTGCATAAAGAAGATCTGTAAAGTTGCAAACACTAAAGTCTCAAAACCAAAGAGATATTCTTTATAAAAGTTAAGAGTTAACCACGCCTACCTAAAACGGCTCGTTCTAACACACCCCACATGTCTACGTCACGATGTGAGAAGATTTGCATAACGCCGCCCAAACGGAACACAGCAGCGACTGAATGCTACCCCAGGTAGTCACGCAGTGTGAAAACAACGGCGATCCGACGAGTTTGAAAATCGTGCAGTGTGAACTCGGCATAAGATAGTACAACAAATAGAGGGTTGAGTCCTAAGTTCAGGGACAATGCACATACTTTTTCTTCATTCAATTTGCACACTGAACATGGGTTAGAGATCTTAATTTAGAACTCTGAAAGTGCACCAGATTAATGAATTTATCTTTAAAATTTACAAAATGCCCCCCCACACCCCTATCCCAGATAGCAAGAACGTTTGGGCCAAATGTGGCTGATAGCTGTCACATTTGGCCTAGGTATGGCATGGCTGAGCACATATGGGCCAAACTTTATTTAACTGAATGCTACCCCAGGTAGTCACGCAGTGTGAAAACAACGGCGATCCGACGAGTTTGAAAATCGTGCAGTGTGAACTCGGCATAAGATAGTACAACAAATAGAGGGTTGAGTCCTAAGTTCAGGGACAATGCACATACTTTTTCTTCATTCAATTTGCACACTGAACATGGGTTAGAGATCTTAATTTAGAACTCTGAAAGTGCACCAGATTAATGAATTTATCTTTAAAATTTACAAAATGCCCCCCCACACCCCTATGGGACTGAGGTCCACCCATCATAATCTCACAAAGTCCTGTGGAAAAAAACTGTATATGACACTGTTCTCAAAATAAAAATCTAATTATCTTATTGAAATAGGCTACCTAAAATACGTGCTGAACTGCTTCAGCCAGTTGAAATCTGGTACCTTTGCAGACCCTCTCATCTCCCTATAGTAAGAAAATCTCTGGGAAACCTACCAGTACCACTCATATTAGGACACATTATTACAAGCTTCCCGTTAGTTACCGATAGTTTTGAACACTGGCTGGTTATGTACTTGCTCAAAAATGGAATTTGAATAATTTTTAAACAAAAAAAAGTGACGGACTGCAGCTTTAAGCAATGTAAATGCAGACTATTAGATTAATTAAAAAAATATTTGAAATTTCGAGTCAAAATATTTTTTTATAATAAATAAATTTTCACAATACAGCTAGACCAAACAACTTCTCGCCGTGACGCGACAGAGGATTCTGCTGGGTCTTAACGCCTTCAGCAAACGTTCGCAACACAAACAATGATTTGTCAAAAAAAATGAATTGTTTTCAATTTAGTTTGTTATTCATATGGTCTGGGTGGTCATACGGCGTATATCTGCGTATACGGGACAAAATTATATCTTAAATACGGGACGATTCCGTATTAATCGGAATGGTTGGCAACCCTACTGCTAGGCTAAATGTTTATTTCAGTTAGCAGACGCCAGAAAGGACGCACAAAAACAACTCTACCAGATTAAAACAACACAGAAATGACCTGTAAAATGTTGCTTTAACAAGCTGTGTTTTCATAATTGTATAAATATACGAATTACCTCACCTCAGAAGACTCAAAGCTGTGTGATTGCGCTAGCCGTGACTACTTTTTCTTCTTGTTTTAGGGACAACTGCTGTAGGTCGGAGAAATGGGCGTGCCGAAAGGTTTCTCATTGCTGAAAGGCCAATCAGCCTTAGCCATACATATACGTCATTACTTTAGACTGAAAGAAGATGGTGTGATGCTATCAATTAGGTGAGGTTAATTATGGAAAAAAATAAGGCGTTAAAATTATTAATGCATTTAATGCACTCAAACCCGGCTCAGACCTGTACGTTATCTTACATTGCATGCAGTTGCTTAATGACAAACATTAACTAAACAATGACACAAGAAACAATTACATTTACAGAAAGCACATATTTTGTGCTAAAAATTAGCCTAAAATGTTAAATAATTTGGCTAAATAGGGATAGACGAAAGATACATTTCCAAAAGTACAAACATTAACATTTCAAAAGTATATAAAAAAAGTTGTTATTATTATTATTATTATAGTATAGGCTATATTCACAGGAAAAATTAAAATAGAAATGTATGTGTCTGTGGTCTCCCAGTGGCCACATTATTGTCATTTAGTGGCATTTAGTGTTAAGAGATTCATTTACACCAAAACAAAAAATAACATGTATGCCTTCATCTCCGAAAACATTTTTGTCTTACATTTTATAATGAACTCAGACAAGCTCAGTGGGGACTCATTTTCTGTCAGTTCTTTTTTGTGAATTAAAATGTATGCAGTGGATTGTGGGTAACTGAAGGACGTGAAGGATAAACTTGATGCATCCTTCAACATGAGCTAAATGACGGATACAAAACTAAGGCTGTCTTCCAACGATCCTTCAAAATGAGACGGCCTTTAGCGGCAGGGCTGGTGTTCTGTCGATTTGTGCTACCCTGTCAGATTTTGCTACCCCCCGCAATCCGACGGGTAGGATAAAATGTCAGGACACCGGCATGTGCCTATATGCGAACTAGGCAACTGCCTAGGGTGGCAGTACAGTGAGGGCAACAAGAAAGAGATTTCATTTTTAATTAATGTGTTTATTTTTGGAGATTCATGTGGAATTGTTGCACACAAATTATCATCACCCAATTAGATATTTTAAATCTAAATGAACTTCCCTTTGTTCTACCTAGTAGTGCCACTCCTGTCCTGCCCCCACACAGCCCACTTAAGGGGGTCGCACACCGGACGAGAAGCGCATAGCCTTGTCAAGTCTTCAAAATTAGAACACATTGTTTTCTAAGAGTGGATGCACTCCGGCGGTGCCCAGCTACGACCACCTTTCTCAACATGAAAATGCTATTCAAAATCAATTTTGGAAAAATACTTCATAATAAAAATATTTATATTGTCTGACTTTCTATTAACACAGTACAGTTAATGTTGGTTTACATCATGGGCAGTGTTATATATTTCCAGTGTTTGTGTCATGGACTCTTATTTTGAAGTGTTTTCCCTGCTCCAATTCCTTGTTATATTGTTAAGCTTGTTTCCCTTGTGTGTATATATATAGCCCTTGTGTTTCTCTTGTGCTTTTTCAGTCATTGTTTGGTGTTAAGAGTTCTCGCATTCCTTTCTCTAGTGTTTTCCTGTCTCTTTATTAAAATTCCCCTACATTTAGATCCTTGCCTCAGCTTGCCGTCTCCATTCCCTTTACAGCTTACTGATGTGACAGCCAAGATTAATAAGGCCCTATGAAATCCATTTTATTGAAGAATACATAAAAAATATTTATAAAAATATTTATTTGTATTGTAATAAATAATTGAATAGTATTCGTAATTCTAGCTGATAATCTGATAAATCTCTGAAATAATCAACAGTGAGTCAATTAGGCCTAATCATTCTAATAATCTCATATTAATTGATTATCAAAATAATCGCTTGATGCGGCTCTACACAGCATCACGCCTGGAAGTACAGATCAACACTTGAACTACTTACTGTAATTTCAGACATGCATCTTTTTTATGATAGATTAGAGAAGATAACTGAAAGAAAAAATTGCCACATGAATGGCAGTGATACGGCTTCTCTCCAGTGTGGATCCTCTCATGTATTTTCAGACATTGTGACCGTTTGAATCTCTTGTCACAGTGTGAACATTTATAAGGTGTTTCTGTAGTGTGAACTGACTGATGCATTTTCACTTCACCATCTGTAAAAAAAAGTCTTCCCACACTCAGAGCAAGCATAATCCTTCACACCGCTGTGTCTTTTCTGGTGTATTTTTAATGCAACCTTCTGACTAAAACTCTTTCCACACAAAGAACACACATGAGGCTTCTCCTTTGTATGAACTTTCTGATGCCTCTTTAGGGCACTTGTCCTAAAAAAATGTTTACCACAATGCTCAAAGTTATATAGTCTTTCACTAGAATGAGTACGCAGATGAATTTTAAAAACACTTGATGTTCTGAAACTCTTCCCACACTGATCACATGAGTACGGCTTTTCTCCAGTGTGGATTTTCATGTGTTTGTTAAGATGTCCTTTTCGTGTGAAACTCTTCCCACACTGATCACATGTGAACGGCTTCTCTTTAGTGTGGATCCTCGTGTCTCTTCGTATATATTGACCATTTGTCAGCAGCCATATCACCCTGCAGCCCAAGACTGGTTACCCACTGAAGCTAAGCAGGGTTGAGCTGGTCAGTACCTGGATGGGAGACCTCCTGGGAAAACTAGGTTGCTGATGGAAGAGGTGTTAGTGAGGCCACAGGTGCTCACCCTGTGGTCTGTGTGGTTCCTAATGCCCCTGTGTAGTGACGGGGACACTATATTGACAAAAAGCACCGTCTTACGGATGAGACGTTAAATCAAGGTCCTGACTCTCTGTAGTCATTAAAAATTCCAGGATGTCCTTTGAAAAAGAGTAGGGGTGTAACCCTGGCATCCTGGCCAAATTCGCCCATTGGCCTCTGACCATCATGGCCTCCTAACCATCCCCATATCTGCTGATTGGCTCATTAAATGTTACTATGACAAGTACAGATGTAATTGCTTTATGAATATAACTCAAATTGAAAAGACCAGGAAAGTTGTGTGAAAGTATGCATGTGGAATGAAGCAATGCAAAATTAAGTGAGTGCCTGAGATATTTATTGGCACTCGATCAGAACAGCCTCCATGTATGTCCAGTTCATGATCAACTACTGTACCAGTGATTTCAGCTCTCTCATCCAATCTGAAACAGACAGTGACTGTACATGATGATGAATATATGTGGAAACATCACAAAAGCAAATCAAAGACATATTATAACATTGGTGATGATGAGACATATTTCTTACCCAAATTTAAAAATACTATTCTTGGAGTAGCTGCTGACCTGTCCAAGAAGACTGCATCAGAACAATGCTTTAAGGTTTATGCACTGTATTATATAATCAATTACAAATGATAATGATTACAATATTAACATTTTAACTGCAAGAAAAATTGTTCTCAGTATGTATGTTTGTAGCTTATTTAGGTAACAGAAACACTGGCTATATACAAACTAAACAAGATTTTATAAATGACACAGGATAGCTAGCTTATAGACCAATTATAGGTTTGTAAACATTCAGGATGCGCGCGCATCATGGTTGCAGAAAACCCGGGAGAGATAGCCTTTATGGCTAGAGAATTTCACGGATAGGGTACAATATAATTAGGTTTAAAAAGATTATAAATTATATTGATTAGATATCATTTTCAAAATGTTCTCCGCATATTACAAGAGCTTGTCACCCAGCGATAAGCACTGTTATTCAACGATATTTTTTCTTTTATTCCATGGATTTTACCCATTTATCTCCACTTGTTCCCAGTGTTTTGCTGCAACCACTATGCGCGCGCAGCTGCAAGTGACGTAACTGTGACGTCTACTCTAAATTGGTCTATAGCTTTATTTATTAGGCGGCAGATATATCTGTTTCAAGCACTGTTGTGAACACACTGCAGTAATAGTCACCAGTAGCCAACTATAGGCTAATCAAACTATTCAAACTACAATTAATGCCCCACAAATTAAATGTATAAAAATAAGAAACTATATTACCCAAGGTTAGCATAGGTTATTCGCTTATTGTTTTGCTGTGTGCCTGAAATCAATCAAGTAAAACAGCTTACAGACGATTTATCATATTACACAAACTGCATTGTTTTGACACTGTTGCAATTAATGCTTCAATGCTTAACATTGACACTTCATTACCTGTTCAAAATAATCCATTAAACAAGTAGCTATTTGAGGAGCTTGCACTAATATTTTCAGCTCCATTCGTTTGCTTGTTTCAAGGACACGCCCACAACAAGCGAACTAATGACTATTCACGTTAACTCCACCAGCTGGAACAGTTTTTCACAGGAACCGAATATTACTTTTACTTTACTTTTACTTTTAGTCATTTAGCAGACGCTTTTAGCCAAAGCGACTTACAAATAAGAAAAAGTAGTTAAAACTAAAAGCTAAAACTCTATAAATACTATATATATACACACTTAAGAAAATAAAATAAATTCAATAAAAATGACAAATGCATACAACAACATTTCAAAACTAAACATTTAAATGAAAACAAAATAAATAAAGTATAATAATGATTCTAACATAACACTAAGCCAAACACCAAAAAACAACTACATATGTGTATGTACAGCCACACACATATACATATACATGTACATATATATAAATACATTCAATACATATATATTATTTCATTTCCATATTACACAACACCCTTGGACCTAGGTGAACTCATAGCTGGCTACGGGCCTGCACCTGATGGACAAATTGTGTAAATGCAACGAAAGCACAGCCATAACATGCATGAATGTAACAATGACGCCACAAGATGTTTTCATGAAAATGTAATCTACTTAAACGATAAATCATTAAATGCCATTAAGTATGGAGTGTAGGTAATTTGTGTTCTTTTATTTTGTAGTGCTTGTTTTGAGTGCTTCAGGTTAATCGGGCCAATGAGTGACAATATGTTAACTCTTCTTTCATTATACATACAAGTGCCGGTCATTACTAAACCCCACAATATTTGTGTGTTTCCAATGTGTGTTGTCAAACTTCATTTACATTTACGTACGTCTTTAAAGGTTTAGTAAAACACCATACTCATAATAGATGAAAAAGATTAATAAAAGACGCACAGATGACACAATACCCAATAAAACAAATCAGCAACCACTCATTTAAAATGGTTTCTTAAGCAAATTGTGTCTTCTTTATTATATAAATAAGCAAAACACCAAGCTGGCCGCCTCAGAAAACCAAACACTGAGTAAGGGCGCTTGATGTGATGTCATCACTGGGAGGCGAAAGCTAGATAGCACACGTCTGCAAGATGTCTGTTAAAGATCGTTTCATCTGGAAAGCATCTGCTGTGTACAAACATCTGACAGATGTCTCTAAGATGTCAGTTTTACATACATTCTAAATCATAAACATCTTAAAGACATCTCCTAAACGTCTATTTGACACCTGATAGGAAATGTCCTATAGACGTATTGCAGATGAGCAAACACTAAAAAATACATCTTGCAGATGTAAATGCAGACGTCAAATAGACGTCTCCGTGATGTACGTGTGCTATCAGGGAATTGACAATAGATTATGAAAAGCGTGCCAAATTCTTTACAGCGACAAGAACTCTTCAAAATTACACATCAAACAAAAGTAAGAGAAAGGACTGCACTAAGTCAAACTGCTTGTCTTTGTTCCAGCTGCTCTTTTTCTGCTTATATGAGCACAGAAAACTTTAGAAATGTATGGTTTCCATAAAAAGTAATGAAATGAGATACACATGCATTATAAGAAATTCAAATTTAAATTGGACAAAATACAAAAATCATATGGAAGCATAATGATTTGAAATATATTTTAAACAAAATGGTATATAATAAAACTTTTTTAATATATTATTCTTTTGGGAACAACCCATGCAAATGCAAATGGTATATAATAAAACTTTTTAAATATATTGCTCATTTGAGAACAACCCATGCAAATGGAGGGCAGTGATACGGCTTCTCTCCAGTGTGGATCCTCTCATGTGATTTCAGATATTCTGACCGTTTGAATCTCTTGTCACAGTGTGAACACTGGAAAGGTTTTTCTCCATTGTGAGTGCTCTGGTGAAGCTTCAGTTCAGCATCTCTAACAAAAGTCTTTCCACACTCGAAGCACATATGATCCTTCACGCCGCTGTGCCTTTTCTGATGTAATTTTAAACTACTTATTTGACCAAAACTCCTTCCACAAAAACAACATACATAAGGCTTCTCCTTTGTATGAACTTTCAAGTGGTCCTTCAGGGCATCCGCCCTAAAAAAATTCTTACCACAGTTATCACAGTTAAATGGTCTTTCTCCAGAATGAGAAAGCAGATGTGATTTAAAAGTGCATGACTTTCTGAAACTCTTCCCACACTGATCACATGTGTGTGGTTTCTCTCCAGTGTGGATTTTCATGTGATCTTTAAGGGCTCCTTTTTTTGTGAAACTTTTTCCACACTGATCACATGTGTGCGGTTTCTCTCCAGTGTGGATTTTTATGTGATCTTTAAGGGCTCCTTTCTTTGTGAAACTTTTTCCACACTGATCACATGTGTGTGGTTTCTCTCCAGTGTGGATTTTTATGTGATCCGCAAGGGCTCCTCTTTTTGTAAAACTCTTCCCGCAATGCTCACATGTGTGCAGATTCTCTCCAGTGTGGATCTTCATGTGATCCCTAAGGGTTCCTTTTAGTGTGAAACTCTTCCCACATTGATCACATGTGAATGGTTTTTCTCCATTATGAACTCTCATGTGAAGTTCAAAACTTTGCTTGTTTAGAAAACTCTTCCCACACTGAGGGCAGGTAAAAAATGTACTGGCTGTTCTTTTCAATAAAAAATTACTTGTAGTCTGCGAACAGCTCAAAGATTTTTCTTCAATTTTGACATGATGTTTCTCCTCCACTTCACTCAGTTCTTCACTCTCTGCATTCTCTTCCATCAGGTCTAAAATGAAAGTAAGAAAGGTTTAATTTTCAGCAAATCATATAAACCAAGCGAGAAATGTGAAGGAAAAGGACATAAAAGTGAACCTTGAAGTAATAACAGAAAGTAGAAAAATGCTATACAATATTACGCAATAGCATTGTTCCTTCAACCTTGTTATATAATTTTCCTCTTTATAAAAATCAGAACATATCTTCAAATTCAAGTTGATGTCACTACACCCCACAAGTGGAAATTGCAGGAAATTACAGGAAATTATATCACTTGGACTCTTTTTGAATTGTTCTGTGGTAGGAGATGCAGATCTGCCTAAAATCAAATGTAAATCAGTTACTTAATTGACGTTTTCATGAATTCGAACATTGTAAGCATTTATATTTTGTTTAACTATCAGTATATCAAATTGTTACTTAAATTAAAAAGTTACTTAATTTATTTTTATTGTTCTAAATCCATACAAACTTACTAACAAAGAAACTTAAAAAAATCTAAATATAATGTAAGAATTAAAAAAACAGAAGAATAACCCAACCATCTATGTTCAGGCTATTTGTATCCCTTCAGAAGTAGCGAATGGTGTGTGTACATTACAAGAAGTTACATTACAACTTATTCCATGCAAGCAGAAACTTAAAGGGTTAGTTCACCCAAAAATGAAATTTAGCCCATGAACGCCGACCTCATACGTCATCAGCCCGGAACTGCTTCCGTGTACAACTATTGGCGCAAGCTAGATTAAAGTGATTATTACGTTTTAAATATGGTTATTTTTCTTACAAAAATGCATCGATTCGCTACAGGAGGCCTTTGTTCACCCCCCACAGCCGTGTGAGGCACTTTTTATTATGTATGGATGAGCTTTATTTCACTTTTTTTGGACTGATGCACTGCAACACCCGCTGACTGCCATTAAACAGCTTGGAAGATCAAAGACAATTTTTAATACAACTCCGATTGGATTCGTCTGAAAGAAGAAAGTCATATACACCTAGGATGCCTTGAGGGTGAGTAATTCATGGGCTAATTTTCATTTTTGGGTGAACTAACCCTTTAAAAGAGATAGATTACAAAAGAAACGTGTAGAGATTTGTAAGCCACAAATCACAGTCCAACTGAGTTAAAGGTAATTTAACTTGTCATTTACATGAACTTTTTTCACTGTTTTTAGTTATTTGTCGTTATATGAAATGTGGTTTATCACAGACTATGAGAAAATAAATGCAGTTAGATGTATATCTTGTAAATATCAAAAGTAGTGATCATGTAGTTTGTCTTGGTCTGCTGCACCAATGAAATGAGCTTTGAGAAGCAATTTAAGCATGATCTGAACACATCAGCATAATGAATGAGGTGAAAAGCGGAACTACTGAAATGGAAATAAAGACACTTTTAAGCAGCTCTGTGATACTCCTGAAACGAGCCTTACAGCATCATCAGTACAGATATCACTTTATTTTAAGTGTTCCCAGACAGCACACGTACGTCTGCAAGATGTCTGTTAAAGATCGCTTCATCTGGAAAACATCTGCTGTGTACAAACATCTTTAAGATGTCAGTTTTACATACATTCTAAATCATAAACATCTTAAAGACATCTTCTAAATGTCTATTTGACATCTGTGATAGGAAACGTCCTATAGACGTATTGCAGATGAGCAAACGCTAAAAAAAAAATGTCTTGCAGATGTAAATGCAGACGTCAAATAGAGATCTCCATGATGTACGTGTGCTATCAGGGTTTGCAATAGAAACAGATTATTTGATTCTAGATACATGCTAAAAAGTATAAAACTGTTCTATATTATTATTATTTTTTTGTATTTTTGAGTAATGACAAACTCTTACAGCAAAACAAATTCAAATGACACTCATCTTTACAGTAGTTTTTCCAGCTTCCTTTCTATGTGACACCATTTGTGACCCTGGACCACAAAAGCAGTCTTAAGTCGCTGGGGTATATTTGTAGCAATAGCCAAAAATACATTGTATGGGTCAAAATGATTGATTTTTCTTTTATGCCAAAAATCATTAGGATATTAAGTAAAGATCATGTTCCATGAAGATATTTTGTAAATTTCCTACAGTAAATATATTAAAACTTAATTTTTGATTAGTAATATACATTGCTAAGAACTTCATTTGGACAGCTTTAAAGACGATTTTCTTAATATTTACATTTTTTTGCACCCTCAGATTCCAGATATTCAAATAGTTGTATCTCGGCCAAATGTTGTCCTATCCTAACAAACAATACCTCAATGGAAAGCTTATTTATTCAGCTTTCAGAAGATGTATAAATCTCAATTTCGAAAAATTGACCCTTATGACTGGTTTTGTGGTGCAGGGTCACATTTTATTAACCACCACAACAGGTAAATAACTTACATACAGCAGCATAATATATTATATCAAACATGAAATTAGTGGTTTTTCGTGCTATTTAAGGTTTTCTAATTTCATGTTTCTGGTGTCAAACTTCCTTCAAATTTATCTGCATATTCATTTATCTGATGATGGATTTAAAAAAGGTCTGCATAGCTCTTTAAAGCTCAATATGAAGTATTTAGCAGTAACACTTAATATATACTTTGATTTTAACAAAGTAATTACTACAGATTTGACCCTTATGACTGGTTTTGTGGTCCAGGGTCACATTTTATTAACCACCACAACTGGTAAATAACTTACATACAGCAGCATAATATATTATATCAAACATGAAATTAGTGGTTTTTCGTGCTATTTAAGGTTTTCTAATTTCATGTTTCTGGTGTCAAACTTCCTTCAAATTTATCTGCATATTCATTTATCTGATGATGGATTTAAAAAAGGTCTGCATAGCTCTTTAAAGCTCAATATGAAGTATTTAGCAGTAACACTTAATATATACTTTGATTTTAACAAAGTAATTACTACAGATTTGATTTTCAAAGGTAAATGACAAAAGATAGTTTTCAAATAAAATCGCTGCAGCACTACTTGTGACCGATTCCCATGAATTCCCCTCACAGATCACACCTCGACTTTTGATCAAGTGACATTCAGTTAACAATAAAACTATCGCTCCAAACATAAAACGCGATCTTTCACACGCAAATACAAACACACAAGATTGCTCATGTGTTTAAGAATGAACTTGTTTCGCACATCGTTGGCTTCTACGCTAAATATTTATTTCAGCCTGCAGACGTCAGAACAGACGCACAAGTAGAGCTTACCCGATGAAAACAATACAGAAGCGACCCTTCACAGAAAGGCTGCTTCCACTGCTTCTTTTGAGGTTTAATTGGAAACGAATTGGTGCATTACCGCCACCGACTGGTATGGAGTGTGCATCAGAATAACATATTTTCCCTTCCTTTTTATACCCTCTCAATTAATTTAGTTATTTTATTTATTGAAAAATAAATAGCATTCAGGTATTTTGTAGAATATCTACTAGCTCAAACTGAATTTATTTTTTCTATCACAAAAGAACTCGAAGTTTCTTGTGAGAACGCTATAATTTTGCAATATAATTTTTCCTCCCATTTTATATTGTTTCTATCTCTGTACGATGGCTTAAAGAATATAAAAACACAATTTCTACAATATGAGATGAATAAAACACCAATAGCACATCAATAGTAGCCTACATCAAAACAAATCCAAAATTACACCCATCTTTTTAGTCGTTTTTGGTAGTGAATATTTACACGTAAAAAGTGCTCTACTTTCCTTTATGAACGAGAGTAAATGAAACAAGAGTGATACGTTTTGTAGAGGAAGTACAGTTAAGACTCATAGACCAAAGATTTCTATCAATCAAAGAAAACTTTACTGAAAAGAAATGTGTTTACAATGTCAAGAGCAAGAGTCAGCTCTACTCTTCAAAGGAAAAGAGATTGCATGTGCCAACACACAACTCTTCCTCAAGGTGAAGTTTCTTTCAGCAAGTTGCAGTTCTTTTCCCCAAAACAGAAGAGACACAGAAAGACTCACACAATCACCGGTATTCACAAAATGTTTATTTCTTCTTATTCATCATTCTTAGTAAATATGAATCTAATATCTGTTCTTAAACAGAGAATAGACTAAAGAAGGGCGTCTATGACCTATGTGACTTTAGACCACTTAAATCACTTAACAGCACGACAGTTACTTGAGAATATAAGCTTATGTGTGTACTACATGCAGCAAAGAACTTCATTTCTAGTAGGAACAAGACAGTCAAAAACATCTCGAACAATGTGTATTTGTTGGACATTATCTCGATGGAACTCTCAACTTCTCGTATACATGGATCTAATGTGAAAAGTGTAAATTTATGGCATTCAGCTTTTAATGTGGTGTCAGCTTTTCTAAAATCTTTGTAAAAATTATTTTATTGCTATTTATTTATCTATTATTATTAATTTATTTATTTTTATTATTACTATTTATTTATTTATTTTTTATATATACATATTTTTATTTTTATGATTATGATTATTATTTTTATTTATTTATTTATTTTTCTTTTTAAGTCTACCAGGGTTGCGGTGGGTTCTAAATTTACACAGTTGCTGTTTGTTTTATATTACTATTCCCAGAAGAAAATTCAATAAAAAAAAAAGTTTACTCACAGATATCATATAAATATAGCAAAGTCTGTTCTTGTATCAAGAACACTTTGCTTTACTTTGTTCAGGAAAGGAAAGCTTTCTTAAGCTCCAGCACTCAGATCTTTTGGGCTGAATGATGTGTTTCAGTCTAGATTAAAGATATCTCTTTGTTCAAGCATTGACATAACACATCTTATACCCTAGTATTTCAGCCATGTCTGATTAAATTGTAACAAATGCACATCCCAGAAGAAAATTCAATAAAGAGTTGTTAACAAAAAAAAAACAACTCGAACAATGTACACACTCTATTCTACTTTTATTTTATTCACTCACTAAAATCACTCCATAAAAAGAAATGTGAATGGAACAAAATCTTAATAAAGCATAATGATTTAAATAATACGAAGTAAAATCTTAAACAAGAATAACGATTTTGTTCATTTGGGAGGAGATCTGTCTTTTGAGTTTATTATCTTCATCTCACACTTGAAACTGTTGGTCTTGAAGATTAACTCTGTTCACGGTAACAACTTCAGACGATGTTTCATTGTCCTGTCACAGATTTATATAGAAATCACAGATTTTATTGCTCAATGTTTTATTGGGTCATGTTTGGTGAGGACACAGTATTGCATTTCTGGATCTAAAGATGAACTATACTGTTATTTCAAACCTTTTGGTTTTTGGATGACTGAGTTAAGAAGATAACCTTCCCACATGGAAGGCAGCGATACAACTTCTCTCAAGTGTGGATCCTCTCATGTACTTTCAGGGATCCTGAATGATAGAATCTCTTGTCACAGTGTGAACACATGTAAGGTTTCTCTCCAGTGTGGATCCTCGCATGTATTTTCACATATTGTGACCGACTGAATCTCTTGTCACAGTGTGAACACTGGTAAGGTTTTTCAGCAGTGTGGATTCTCCGGTGCAGTTTCAGTTCAGCATCTCTAACAAAAGTCTTCCCACAATCAAAGCACATATGATCCTTCACACTATTGTGTCTTTTCTGGTGTATTTTTAAAGCACCCAGCTGAGAAAAACTCTTTCCACACAAAGAACCCATGTAAGGCTTCTCCTTTGAATGAACATTCAGGTGGCTCTTCAGTGCATCTGTCCTAAAAAATGTTTTACCGCACTGATCACAGTAAAACGGTCTTTCTCCAGAATGAGAACGCAGATGTGATTTATAAGTACACGCCTTTCTGAAAGTCTTCCAACACTGATCACACAAGTACGGCTTTTCTCCAGTGTGGATCCTCATGTGTCCCTTAAGAGATCCTTTTTGTCTGAAACTCTTTCCACACTGATCACATGTGTGTGGTTTCTTTCCAGTGTGGATTTTCACGTGACTTTTAAGGCCCCCTTGATGTGCAAAACTGCTCCCACACTGAACACATGCGTACGGCTTCTCTCCAGTGTGGATTTTCATGTGTTCATTAAGGGTTCCTTTTAATGTGAAACTCTTTCCACATTGATCACATGTGTGCGGCTTCTCCCCAGTGTGGATTTTCATGTGTCTTCAGGCTTTGTTTTTCTGTTAAACTCTTCTCACACTGATGGCAGGTGAAAGACTTTTTGGCTCTTCTTTTCAATAAATTACTTTTAGTCTGTGAGCGACTCAACGATTTTCTGAGATCAGTTTTGACATGATGACGTTTCTCCTCCACTTCACTCAGTTCTTCACTCTCCTCCTTCTCTTCCATCAGGTCTAAAATAAAAGTAAGATAGGTTTAATTTTGAGTAAATCATAAAATTTAGAGACATTAAAAAGTGAACCCTGAAGTAATATCAGAAAAAATACAACTGCTATAAAATGTTTATTTTGATGCATTTATTAAAGGGATAGTTCACCCAAAAATGAAAACTCACCCTCAAGGCATCCTAGGCGTATCTGACATTCCTCTTTCAGACGAACACAATCACAGTTATATTTAAAATTGTTCTGGCTCTTCCAAGCTGTATAATGGCAGTGAATGGTGCCCCTGTTTTTGAAGCCCAAAAACGTGCATCCATCCATCACAAAACTACTCCACACGGCAATTCTGAAACTCTTTCCACACTGGTCGCATGCGAACGGCTTCACTCCAGTGTGGATTGTCATGTGTTCCTTAACAGATCCTTTTTTTCTGAAACTCATCCCACATTGATCACATGTGTGCGGCTTCTCCCCACTGTGGATTTTCATGTGTTCATTAAGGGCTCCTTTTCTTGTGAAACGTTTTTACATTTTAAAGGGGTCATATGATGCGATTTCATTTTTTCCTTTCTCTTTGGAGTGTTACAAGCTCTTGGTGCATAAAGAAGATCTGTACATTTGCAAAGACTAAAGTCTCAAATCCAAAGAGATATTCTTTATAAAAGTTAAGAGTCAGCCACACCCCCGTTTCAGAAGGCGGGGCATAGAGGAGAAACAATAATGTACAGTATGTGGAAAATAATGTGGTTTTTTTTTACTTTAAACCGCATAAACACATTTCATTACACCAAATACACAAAATAATGTTCTTTTTAGCAGCATCATATGACCCCTTTAATATAATCTCTACTAACTATATTCATAACAACAAAAGTGTAAGATCCTTAATTTGTTAGTCTTCTGTATGTGCAGTAACTACAATAATCATAAAACTGTTAAAATGTTTCATGTTTCCAGAGTCATATTTACCTACATATTATTAGTCTATAGATACATAAAAGAGACTGTGCAAGATAACTTACTCACGTTTTTGTAACTCTTGTGGTGGATTTAAAAAGCCGCGCCCCGCTCCTCACAGGCTCATTAGGACGTATCTAGCAGTAACGTCTAAAGTATATATTTCAATTTTAATCATGTAACTAAAACATATCTTTTTTTGTTTGTGTAAATATACCACAAAACTCATCTCACTTCAGACAAACGGACAGTGCGATGACGTCATCACCGCGAGACGAAATAAGTTAAGAAAAGACTTAACAAATACAAATACAAAAAATAAATACGAAAATATTAAATAATGTTTTTTTTTTTTTTTATCAGTACAGTAAGGATTGCCACTTTGTTCAAACTCCTTGCACCTGAAACGTTAGAAATAATACAGCGAGTTTATTTCAGTCAGTCACCAGAGGGCGCTATAGACAAGATTTAAAATCTAGTGCACGTGATGTCTTTGACACTGTCATGTGCCTTAGTTACCTTGTTGAAGTGATTATTATAAAAGCCAGATGCTTTCTAGAAATCTTCTGGCCCACTTGACTGTGACTGTAAATTTTGGGTGATTTCCACACACAACAGATGGGTGTTGAAAGCTGTCAGGATGTATGAATGTCTCATGGCCCTGCTGAAAAAACAATAGAATCCATCACAGACGTTCTAATGGTTTTCACTGCAAATACCATTACAAACATGGGGGATGTTTTAAAGACTGTTTTAAAAAAAAATAGACCATTTGAAAAAAGGGAATATTTAAAACAACAACCAAAAGTACAGTAAGTATTGTCACTTCTGAAATGCTAAGTATCTTAGACATAATACAGCCAGTTTATATCAGTCAGTCACCAGAGGGCGCTATAGACAAGATGTAAAAATCAAGTGCATTCCTCCAGTGTTTAGCTCAGTCATGTACCTTATTCTTGTTGTTAGTTAAACTAGTAGGCTACAATAATTCAAATTATACATAATCCATTTGTTAAAACAGATCAATATATGAAGTTTAAATTCATGTTTATGTACCTAAATCCACACTATCTCGAATACTGCTCCGGAGCGCTATTTCAGGCTTAGTATATCATCACGCATCATGTTGTGGAAATAAATTGTGAGACTTTTTGCCGAGATCTCGCGATAGGCCATGGAAACCTTTCCAATGTATGTTAAATATAAGGCTTGTTTGAGATGCTTCTCGCCTCGCCTGAAATGTAGGTGAGAGTAGGCGGCTGCAGTGAGGGGAGGAGTGAAATAAGAGCAGTCAAGACGGACAGTTCTGACCTCTGGAAGTGGACAGATACCTACGAGATTACTTATTTTGTTACTGTCCTCTGGCACTGTTTCATTACATTAATGTTGTTCATCTTTTTCTATTTTTCCTTTACAGTTGAATGTTTCTCATTGTATTGTTCTGATGTATGGCATAATAATAATAGCAATAATTTAAAAAAAAGATACCTACGAGATCAAAGGCAGATATCGCGTAATTCACACTCACGTGCTGTGCTGCTGGTTAACATGGTATGATTTCAGTTCTGTTGCCTTTATATAAAAATAAATATGATGAACAAGACACTCAAAGTGCTTGCTATTTAATTCCATACGAAAGGCGTATTTATCATCCATTTTTACTTTAATACATGTATTTTAGATTTTTATAGAAATATGACAACAATCACATTATCTCACACAAAGATTGCACTGTCATAGTGTTTGGGAACATTCTTGCATAATTTAAATACATAATCTTGTGACTTGTAGAAACATACAGAAACAGGGAAGCGAGACATGTGAAGTGCAAGAGTCTTTTTTAAATTAAAAAAAAATTATTATTTTTTTGTCAAGTGCAAGAGTCTCTGCAGACCTGAGCGAGCGATGACGTCATCACTGCGAGTCGCGCGAGACACCCACAGAGTTACGGTACACTTTGAAATATAAAAATTGTATTCTAGGATATGCACATGAGAGTGAACAGTCAGGTGTTTTTTTATTTATTCAACCTTATTTTGTTCCTGGGTAAATGTTTTACACATAAATGTAAATTTTGTTAGCGAGAGCCTTTCTTTAGAATTTTTCTTGAAGAGTTAAATCACTATATGTGTATGATTTCTGACTCTTCTAATAAAAAAGCTGTAAAAACTGTGAATTTGTTCAAAAGGTACATTGTTGTCTTGCTCCCTGGCATATGATATACTGTCATTCTGTTACATCTGTTTATAAAAAAAAGAAAAAAAAATTCACAGTACACCGTCACTTTTTTAAAATTAATTAATTAGTTAATTTTTTGTGACGTAACACAGCCTCTTACATGGTATTGTTTTGTCATGTTTATAATTAAATAAATGTAACTTTATTTGTATTGTCTGTTCTTGAAATGCTGAACGAGCACCAGAGGGAGATATAGACCACATTTAAAGTCTAGTGGAGGTGTTCTGAGTTCTGGCATTCTAGGTCCACTTTCTTGCTCCAACCCAATCAAACATACCTGAACAAGCGAATCAAGGTCTTTAGGATTACTAGAACGTTATAGACAGGTGAGTTTGATCAAGGTTGGAGCTGAACTCTGCAGAAAAGTGGACCTCGATGGCCAGAGTTAAGAAATCCCGATCTAGTGCATGTTTGCAAAAATGAATAAATAAAACTGCAGATGTGAAATTAAACGGCATAATACATGTAATTCATTAATTGCTAAAATGCAACATGTTAAAGGAAGATACAAAATATTGTTTTTAGTAAATAGAGCACTGAATGGTTGCATGTTCACAGCACTGCGCTAAAGTAGCATTTCTAGGAAACACTTTGAAGATATAAAAATGTGTCATCACAAAATTTCTAGTTTATTGCTTTATTAGTCGAAACTGGTTCTTGTTTTGCTTTTTTAAAAGCATCATGAGATGCATTATGCACTGTGACACACTACCTGCTCTGTTCAAAATGAGTCAAAATGAGATGCACTGTGGTCTTAGCCGGTCACATGTGGTACAGGTGGTATATGCTGTGGAAATGCTGTATGTGGGTGAAGAGCTAGTAACGGTAAGCTAACTTAACAGTTCTCACTCATAGGAGCCTGGTCTTGATGTCAACTGAGGTGCGACACAAGACAACATACAAATCCTAAGTTCCCATGATGTGCTGGGCATTGTCCACTGCACATATGTGCAGATTTATTTAGTAAAACATGGTTTAATAGACAGTAGCAGTAAGACTTTGAACATTAACCTCAACAGAGCTACTGTTATGTTCAACATTAATAGATTTCTGTCTCTTTGTTGTACAGGAAATAGTGGCCAACCAGAACCCAAAGTGTCAGAAAATCTCTAGATAGTGTGAACGAGTGGGAATAGACATGAATTGAAATGAGCTATTCAATGATCAGCTGCGAATGGACTCTGTGGATGTGATTTATGACATGCATGTAATGAAAATATTGAGCTGATCAATTATGGAGTTGTAAAATCTGAAGGGATAGTTTTTTCTTGCTTAGAGGAAATTGACAGGAAGAAGATGTAGATTAGATTTACAAATCACAAAGTTGAACGAGTAATGTTTCCGTACAGCACAAAGAGGTCACAGTCTTCATCCTGTTTGTGTCTATGAAAGACATCATTTTCTGATGTGCATATAGCTGCTGTGAAGACATTTCAAAGACTAATGTTGATTGTAGCTGAACTGTGAGGGGCAGGGCAATTTTCACTAAAAATGTATATTCCTAAAGAACAAGCATCAAGAAGTGGCTTTTTGGCTTCTGTATGGTTGTCTTGATTTGGTTCTGAATTTTTGGGTTCTTTTTTTCAAGGAAGGGATAAAGATGAACCACATAACTACTACTAACAGTAATAAAACCACCCACGTTGTAACCTTAATTGAATAGCGTGGGCTTACATAAAGCAAAAACTACAAATTCAACAGCTTTTATTAGTTCTAATGGCTAATGGCTTTTGTTTTAGCTGTGGGTCAATTCAAAATTTCAAATAAGTAACTTCTTAGACTTTCTTTTGAGAATTTGTATTAGCATGTTTTTGTATCATCTTCAGAAACATCCTCCAATCAGAATTGTTCACCGGTGTGTTCAGTGGTGAATGTGGGTCATGTGACTCTCTCCTGGTACAAAGGAAACAGTTTATTGTCCAGCATCAGTGCGTCTGATCTCAGCATCAGTCTCTCTCTACCTCTGGAGGTGGAATATCAGGATAAAAACAGCTACAGCTGTGTGCTCAACAATCCCATCAGCAACCAAACTCAACATCTGGACACCAGTCGTGTCTGTCACACGTGTACGTTAGCAGTGACATTAATAATTATATACTGAATGTATATAATGAATATTTTGTTACTCTCAAATGTATTTTAAAGGTCAACTCACATTGTCACTGATTTTGGTTTGTTTTCTTTTACCAACACATCAAATGTCTTCTACACTGTTTGTGACTTCATAATGACAGCTTATATGGAGATCAACAGCATTCTACAATGTCTTTTAGGACTCAATTACTGCACATGTATTACTGTAGATGTCATTCAGCTGTCACAACTTATTCCACTGAAACTAGCTGGTGTAGTGAGATTACTGGTCATGGCTTTAGCTGTGGGAGTGATATACTTTCACCGCAGGATCGGCAAACAAGCGAGATCAGAGGGCAAGTATTTCAATAAATGATATGAGACTTTCTGGGACAACATCAAGTGTTATAAAGATGTGCTGGAAGTAATGTATCAGAATCAGAATCTATTTTATTAGTGTTAAATCTGAACATTAGTATTAAAACTTCAGACTTGTGAGGAAGAGACTCATTACAGTTTAAAATTTTGTGTTTACACTACAATGATACACTGTATGTATGCAGTAGATAATGCATCTGCGGAAACCACAGGAGCTCAGAGAAAAAACGTTTTGTTTCCTTGTGGTTCATACTGATTTGTTTATTCATGATGTGGTCTTAGACAAATAATGCACTTAGTACAATAATTCTGATTAGTCCTGATTGTTTAGGCCACCTGCTCAAACAGATCAGTAAGTAAATTCCCGTTTATTTACAACATAAACTGTACATTTTTAAAACTGTGTATGAAAACATATGGTACAGTTACAAGTCATTTAAACTTCAAACACTGTATATTGGTGTGCTATCCACTAGAGGCAGTACATCCTGTTTTGATGTCAAAGGAAATAGCATAGGAACGCATATTGCTTTATTTAGTCATCATAAATGATGATCATATCATGAGGTATGTGTAATGCTTAAATACGCTCAAAATCTTCTCACACTGATCCAAGTGTTTGTGTTTGTAGATCTGACATCAGAACAGAAAATCATGTCAGAATATACACAGATAGTCTACTGCGTTCAGATGGGAGATCTGCCACAGGTCAGTAAACAGTTCATCTGAACACGACTGTTCAGTAGTTGTGTTGCGACGCCGTTGAGCAAAATTATTGCGGGTTACTCGGGAGACTGTCACAAACTAGCCGTCAATTCTGAATCCGGTTCTCGGTTTTAGACACTATATTTTTACAGTAGCCTATAGTTACTGATTAGTTTGTGAAATGTGTGTTTCTCTCTGTCTCTACAGAAATCACTGTTGGATGTGGGCAGAACCGAGACAGCTGTGAAATATCAACACTCAAAACTCAAAAGGCAGATTTCAGGAGAATATCAGCAGACCCAGAGTTCCTGTGTAGGAGTTACTGAATTCAATTAGATTTTGTATTATATACTTAATAATATATACATGTTAATTTGTATTATTGGGCCTACATATTAAATGTTGACTGTTATTGCGAAATACTTTTTTATCTGTTACCTAAAAAGATTTGCAGCAGTCCTTTACTTTTTCACTTTGATGTCTAATAAAGCAAATTTCATCTTGTGCATCCATGTAATGTTTAGAGTTAAACAAACATCACCAGAGGGGGGCTAGACAGTATTTAAAGCATCTTATATACAACATACCAATTATTTCCGTAATGGGCCTATGATAAATTTATGTGATTATCAAAGACATCCAACTAGTGCATATTCATATAGAAAAAGAATTAAAACCACGCTGATGGACGCAAGTCCTGAACGCCCCTAATGGTCTTCAGAGAGTTATGCTTCATTCACTGCCTTCACAAAAAGACTATTGTACTTCATTGTTTTTATGCTGCAATTTCACTTTATATAAAGCAGATGTTGTATGTAGTTGCAGGGAAATAAAAGCCCCCCATCACACCATTTGTTTGTGCAGCCCTATAAAGATCATTTAGTGCAGATGTCATCCACTGTGACCATTGTACCACCTTGCAGCTGCTTGTTGCTGAGAGGAAAAACAAAACATCAGATGTCAGTTTCCGCTCTTCTGTAATTAAAGTCGACGCATTGCTCTAAGCTGCCATTTGTACTGTAGGAAATTGTACCAAACAAAGACTGGGCATTTTCAGAGTGTTTACAGGAAGTGACTTGTGGTTAAAAGTGAGTCTGTCACATGTAGTTATGTGACATTATGAAACAGTAATCAAGAGTTTATAATTTTTTACTCTGGAATAAGGCTCATATTAAAGACTAAAGCTCAAGACAAAAATGATTAAGATTAAACTTGTAAGAAGCTTTCTGTATGTTTATTTTATGGAAAGTAATAAAGTCCTTTATTAATCAATAACACAATTGAAGCATCTTTAGCTAGTCTAGATGAAGAGCATTAGTGAACCACAGAAACAGAAATTGAACCATTTTTGCAGATTAGGTCCAATAAATTGACTTTTTAGGAGTACGTTTTGAGTGATATATAGTATGCTGTATTTCAAAAGATCAAGGGGAAATTAGATTTTTCATAATTTGACCACTTTAATATTCACACCAATTATAAATTCAGGCTTTAGTGTTGCAGAAAATGAGAAAACAAAATGGTATAAAGCAATAAAAGTAAATGCAAAGTATTACAGATATATATATATATATATATATATATATATAATTCTGTCTGTTACCACAAAGTCTTTCTTATTTCTGTTCATATTTCTGTTTTGCATCCAAGCAGACCTGCACAAGACCTTGCTTTTTTAATGCACAGAACAAATGCTTCATGCATGCTGACATATAACCTGCTCTGCTCATAATGAGATGCGCTGTCAGATGTGGTACGGCTGTCTATTACTGGAGATATGAGACGCAGTAGGTGTGCAGAACATGCTGTGGAAACAGTGTTTGTGGCCAAAGGGCTGCAGATTAACCTAGGGCCTGTATCAGTGCTGTAGAAAGAAAAAAGTAAATGTGTCACAGCATTACGTTAAAACAAAACACACTTCATCACATAAATGTATAAATTCAAATAAAATAAGATGTTCTGATGAACTTTGACCAGAAACTGCCAATAGATGCTGTAAAAATGATTGGCTGTGGACTTGAACAGAAACACACTCACATGTTGAGGAAGTTGCACAGAACTGAGACACACATGTGATAGCGGAAAAGCTAGAAGAAAGAAAATATAGTTGACAGAAAAGCTTACATGGACTTGTTGCTCTGAGGAAATAGAAGTCTGCATTGAGGATGGTGGCTGACCTTGACCTTGAGTTCCCATGAGAGAGAACAATGAGTCAACTGAGATTGAATATAGAAACCAGTTGTACAATTCCCACAAAACACCAGGCATTTGTGTAGATTCCTTTGTGTAAATCACAATTGGCAGTATAGAACTGTGAACATAAAGGATGGCATTTAAATTATTTTTGTTAAACACAGGAATAGCACAGGCATATTATTCACACACACATGCACATTTATCACACACACTTCTTTCAACATAAGAACATTTCAGGAAATAGTGGCCAACCAAAACCCAAAGTGTCAGAACATTTCTAGATAGTGTGAAATAGTGGCTATAGAAATGAAATGGCATTAACTATTCAATATAACTTTACATAATTTGTGTAGACTTATGTAGACTTTTCAGTCTAAATACAAGTAAAATAATAAAACTGGTATTTATATTAGAGATCTAGGAACTCATGAAAAACACTTAACTTGATCAGAGCTGTACTCAACAAGGATTATTGGTATTATTTTATTTGCTGAGAGGAAAATGTCAGAAAGGAGTTAAGATGAGAGAAGAGCTGCAAACCACAAGTTGAACAAAATAAAAACGATCCGTGCAAAAATATGCACTACAACACAGTTCCTGCTCAAAGTCTTCATCCTGTTTGTGTCAGTGAAAGAGCTGAATTTTCCCTGATGTTCATATAGCCACTGCAAAGACGTCTCAATGACTGATATCCACACCAGGTTTACTGTAGGCCTATGGCCTGCAGTAGCCACTCACTGTAGAACACAAGATCCAGGGGGCGTGGTTGGATCCACATCCTGGGGGTGGAGATTGGCAGGTTTAGGAATCAGCGGCTTTCTACCATCTTGAGCACATAAAGCGAAAACGTTACTAACGTTATTCCTCGATATGGGCGTTGTTTAAGCGTGTTTACTTTAATATCTACTTCGACTTTTTTATCGTTTGAGAAGAACGGAACGAATTCGTCATTTTATGTTTTTGGATTTCATCAATCAAACAATCGCCTCTACTAAATCATGAGGAGTTTGATCGGATTTTGTGAATATGGTTCATAAATCTTTTTTCTTCTGTCTGTGGATTTGGTTCTCACGTGGTAAGTATTTCCCCCCTCATTCTATTATATGGTGTTTGACTCCAAAATTAGCCATTTTTATCTTATATCGACATGTTCAGTTCTGGAGTTCAACATCTGGAAAACATCCTGTCTGCAAGAATAAACAACGGACTGCAGTTCAGTTCATGAAGAGGGTGTATTATTTATTTATTTTTTTGTGTGTGGTATATCATTACGTATTATGGCACGTATTTGTTTGAACAAGCGTTTTTTGTGGAATTGCTCATTTTGACATGCATTTTTCTCTAAACTTGTTTAAACCAAACAAACATGAATAAAAAATGTTTGTTGTGTTTCAGGTGTGCTTTGCGATACAGATGCAGTGAAATCAGTATCAGTGATGAAGGGAAGTTCTGTCACTCTAAACACTGATGATAAAGTACAGAAAGATGATCAGATAATGTGGATGTTTAAAGCTGACAATCCAGACACTGTTATAGCTGAAATCAACAGACAGAACATCTATATAGATGCCACTAATACAACATTTGAGAAAAGACTCCAGATGGACAGTCAAACTGGATCTCTGACCATCAGAAACATCAGAACTGAACACTCTGGACTTTATAAACTACAGATCATCAGAAACAGAATAATCTCGCACAAGAGTTTCACAGTTGCTGTTTATGGTGAGTAAGATTAAATGTCTAGTCAAAAACTAAGGTGGTGTTAATATCACTTTTTAAAAGTTACTGTAAATTAATAAAATAACACAGAAATAATAGTTGAGTAAAATTAAAGTTATGTTGTTTGTTTCATTTTTAGAGTAACGTTTTAATTTTACATTCTTTCTCTAATATTTCTAGCTCCTGTTCCCATTCCTGTCATCAGCAGAAACACTTCAAACTGTTCTTCACCATCTGAAAGATCACGTCAGAATTGTTCATTGTTGTGTTCAGTGGTGAATGTGGGTCATGTGACTCTCTCCTGGTACAAAGGAAACAGTTTATTGTCCAGCATCAGTGCGTCTGATCTCAGCATCAGTCTCTCTCTACCTCTGGAGGTGGAATATCAGGATAAAAACACCTACAGCTGTGTGCTCAACAATCCCATCAGCAACCAAACTCAACATCTGGACATCACTCAACTCTGTCACAGATGTAAAGGTATGTCAGCTGTGATATTTGTGACTATTATTTACTGAGCCGGGCTGCATTTCCCAAAAGCTTCGTAAGCCTAAGAAGTTTGTAAAAACGATCGTACTATGAATTTATAAATGAAATAATTAAAAAGTGCAGAAAAAATAGAAATACACATCTAAACTGAATGACTGAACCAAAAAAAAAATTGCATTAAGTGCATTTTTGGGAAACGCACGTGAAACAATAACGAAAGATCGTAAAATTACTTGTAGAAAACGCTCTAAGTCCTAAGATCAATCGTTATCGAGAAACGCAGCCCTGCTCAGTAGTTTTTGTTGTTAATGATGTTAATGATTGTCAGTACTGCAGGGTAACAACTGTTGTGCTGGTTTACCTTTAAGATCTTTAAACTAAAGATTGTGTTTAAATGTGTAACCTCAAGTGTCTTTTTTTATGTAGTTTAACTGTCTTTGTCACTTAAGCATTAGCAGATTTGAGTTTGTTTTGCATTTTGTCTTTTCTGTTATCACATCAAATGTCTTCAGTTTACACTGTCTGTGACTTCTCGTTGGTGTTTATAGAGATCAACTGCATTCTACAATGTCTTGACTGAAGTTGCGGGATTCATTTACATGTATTTCTCATTACAGATGTCCTTCAGAAGTCACATCTTATTCCACTGATATCAGCTGGCTTATTAATACTGGTCTTGGCTGTAGTTGTAGGGTTGGTATACTTTCACCGCTGGAACTGCAAACAAGCAATACCAGAAGGCAAGTATTACCTTTTTCATTCAATGATATTAACCTTTCTGGGTCAAAATCATGTTTTTGTTTTTTTTCTGAAAAAGTGCTACAATATCAGTTTTTAAAATACCATTTCAGATTTATAAAGTGCTTTTAAAGTTTGAAAATGTGATTATTATTATTATTATTATTATTATTAAAACAGTTCAGACTTGTGAGGAAGAGGTACTTTATGCCGAGACAACATTTTGTGCACGCAGTATTCACAGTACGGTAAGACACTGTATTGCAGTGTGCAGTGACTCTGTCTGCAGAAGCCACAGATGCTGAGAGAAAATCTGTTTGCGCTTGCACACGCGATGAAGCAGAAAATGTGCCATCCTGTGCTGCTGTCACTGTTTGTCCTTATTTGTCTGTGCATAATGTGGCCTTTCAAGCAGTTTAAACCACACTATTTCACTCAGTGTGTTTTTTTTTGCTTAGGCTTCAGTTGTTCATGGTTACAATGAACAACTTAATCAGACAACTTAAGAAACGTACACATTATACCAAAAATGTGCTCTCATTTCTTAAGAGTCAGTAGGGTTTACTAAATACTGTGATTATGCTTCTGAAAAGCCACAGGCATCTGTAACACAGTCACAGTCAGTGATGAATAGTGTAAGTCATCAAATCACAAAAGCATTTATTATCAATGCTGATGATTCAGTGGTGAGTCAAATCCAGGAAAGCAGTGCCGGAACTGCTAGGTGACTTTTTGCAGCCATAGACTCCATAGACAAAAATGAAAGTGTTTTAAAAAAAAAAAAGCCCCTAAATATCCTTCAAAAGCGATACTCTGATGTAGGTATTCTCTTTTTGGTAGAAATTGTGTGTACAACTTGCCAGTATTTAAGAAAGTTATTTAAAACGATCAAATAAAACATCATGCTTTTGCTATCATGTCCTGTGCTTGTAATTATCTTTGTATTCAACCGCTGACCATGAGCCAATTTATAGTGTTTATATACAGGAAAGATTACAAGAACATTACCAGACTGTTGGTATACACACAAACACTACTTATATAAACATACACACACTTTTTTTCATTGTTTTACATGTTTTAGTTCCTGATATTCATCTTTTGTTTTCTTTCAGAAACCAGATGAAGAGCACCACATCATATACTCGAGTGTTAATGCAAAATGACATGATCAGTGGTATTAGCATTTATTTTTATTTTTTTTGCAAATAATATGAAACAGGCATGTAAAAGTCATTTTGAAAGTGACATGACATGTGGCCAAGTATGGTTACCCATACTAGGAATTAGTGCTCTGCATTTAACCCATCCTTAGTGCACACACACAGCAGTGAACACACACCCGGAGCAGTGGGCAGCCATTTATGCTGCGGCGCCCGGGGAGCAGTTGGGGGTTCGGTGCCTTGCTCAAGGGCACCTCAGTCGTGGTAGCGTCATCAGTATTTGATCACTATTTCAGTATCAGCATTTTCTCTAGCTCACACTGACATTCCATGTCATAGAATGCTAGCAAATACACCAACATCCTATATTTGTATTATTCATTTTTTCTGGAATACTTGATTTTGATTGGTCAGTTGTTATTGAGCAGTCAAACATTTCTGAGTAATCTCCACTCATGTGGGTAACTCAGCATAACTGACCATTCATCCGGAAAATCAAATAGATATGTTTTAATGGATTATACCTAGTGTTACAGTAGGCCTTCAGTGTTTGGCGTCGGTTTAATCTAACTTTGGTCTGCCAACATGCTGTTACTTGTTCTGTGGGTAGTTGTTTACCTGTTAGGCAAGGCATGTTCATGCAAGCTCAGCTCTATTGCTGGAATCTTTCTTTTAAATCATTCATAGACACTTAAGTCTAAACAAAAGCCTTAGTTATTTTTTTCTGCTATCGGCTCTTTTAAAAATGTACTAACTCTGGTATCGTTTTTTATTGGCATACAAAAGATATCTATTTTTGTACATAATTTTGTATACATTTTCTATCATTTTTAGATCAATTCTTAACACTTCTGAAATGTATTATGCATTTATACTGCATTTATACTATTTTGTATTATTGTACCCTCACTTCTAAGAAGATGAATGTCAGGGTAGGATTCATATGAACAGTTTTAATTTGTCTACACATTCTGATAAAATGTTCTGTGTTCTTGTGGTGCCATCAGGATTTTTTTTTTTTTCCCTGCAGCTCCAGAATGATTAGTTAGGTGACATTTACATCATTGTGATTGGCTCACAGGCTGCTCACAGGAGGCCTCCAGGAAGGCCACATCTAGTTTGGCTGCTTCTGCGTTTGAGATGAATGGGAATTTTAACGGTTAACTGTCTTCAGTTATTATATAGACTTCCTTTTTTCAAACAGATTAGATCCTGAATGTTTGGCGCCCATTTTAATCCAACCCTAACCTAGCAGGTGTTACTTGTCTGCCGTTAGTTGTTCAGCTTGTCAGACAGGACATGTTTGTGCACCTAATACTGGACATTTTCCACTGTATTTTACATTTTAGCTCTGAGCTCATCAGAAAATGTTGTATTCCACAGCACTTTTTCAGTGTAGAAAAAAAGAAAAAGTGTACTAATACTTCTGTAATGTGTCCCCTACTGATTTTGACATACTAATACTGTACTATAGGGTGACCATACGTGCCATTTTCCCAGGACGCGTCCTGGCCAGGATTTGTTTTGGCTTTGTTTTCCTGTTTTCATGCTTGCTGAAGGTAATGATCGAAAAGTAGTTTGACCAATAACATGCACACATTGTACATAATGGACCAATCATGGCGTGTGAGAAGGTGGGATCGACGGTCAAAGCGATGCAATTTAGGCGTACATATTAGGTGTGTTCGACTTAAAAGCAGTGCGGCTCAGACCGATCAGTGTTTGACACCAAAGTACCTCGAGAGCGTTTCGAAAGCATAACCGTCTGTATGGTACTTTGATGTCATGCACCGATCGGTCTGCACACGCAAACAAAGCCAAAACCTAGATATTTTAGGCAATATAGAAATCCTGGCCAGGACGCGTCCTGGGAAAATGGCACGTATGGTCACCCTACTGTACTACTCTCACACGTAAAGCATGATTACAATGTAAACAAAACCTTTATCTTTTTCTAAATTCATGTATTAGACTTTAAAACAGCACTGACCACGTGTTTGTTATTAAACAAGTGTTGCCCCAATAAAAATAATTTTGCCGTCACAAAAAGTATCTATAAAGAGTCTTTTACTGTTTACTGACGTCTTCAGTCTAAACAGATAACGTTTGTCATGTTTTAAAGAAAGATGTCATTGTGGACTTACACAGTAATTATTTGACTAATACATAAAAGAACCTTGCCTCTGTGCTTGAGTTGTAAAACGTGGTGAATTCATGCCAGTGACACTAGAGGGAGCCAGAGCTTTAAAGGGGTCCTATTGTCTAAACAGCGTTTGTCATGTTTTAAAGAAAGATGTCATTGTGGACTTACACAGTAATTATTTGACTAATACATAAAAGAACCTTGCCTCTGTGCTTGAGTTGTAAAACGTGGTGAATTCATGCCAGTGACACTAGAGGGAGCCAGAGCTTTAAAGGGGTCCTATTATGCTCTTTTACAAAGTCTTGATTTTGTTTTGGGGGTGTACTAGAACATGCTCTCATGCTTGGTGGTTCGAAAAACGCATTATTTTTCACATAATTTACATTATTAAAATACCTTTC
>NW_015657306.1:219126-285917 GCF_001515625.1 Sinocyclocheilus rhinocerous
ATGTTGTGGAAGCTGTCCTCAGTAAAATGTGCAGCACACAATAGCAAATTGGGGTTATAATGCTCAGGAACAGAGTTCAAAAAATTAATTGCAACCACTGTTTCCTGACATCATCCGCTTTCAGAAGCCCAAACAAAGACGTTTGGGCACTGAGGTGAAAAAAAAAACAGCGTTTCAGGCGGTCGCGCCACGTCTTTAAAATTCAAATACATTATTTTCTATGAGTGTAGGCACACCGGCGGCGCCGTTCGGCGTCTGTCCGCGGCGCCCAGCTACGTCGTGTTATACTTGTAAGAATTGTTCTAGACATGCCGAAAAATTTAAGCTACAGCACAGCAGCTCTTCTTCTTCTTGGTTTTCTCTGATGCACTAATACCGAGTTCACACTGCACGATTTTCAAACTCGTCGGATCGCCGTTGTTTTCACACTGCGTGACTATCTGCGATTGCCAAACCCCGCCCTGTTCTTTGAATATATCTGCGCTCAAGTGACTCTGGGATATGGTAGGGTGCGAAGTGTCCATCAGATGTACACTTAATTTTCCTGGGAAACGGAGGGTGCATTTGAAGTCGCTTTAGAAATACGTCAGCCTTCGTCACGCCGCGGTGAAGCAAATCGGCCTTGGGCTGCGTTCAAGTTCACTTTTAGACACGACAGCTAGTGAAAGCAGTTAAATCCTCTGTTTATTCAGCTGCAGCCATAGGCATTTCCTGGATTTCTTCTTGGGGGCATATTTGGAGTTTCATTTACTACTGATCACAGAACCGTGCTTCTCTGAAAGATACGCATGCAATCACAGCTTCTGCCTAATCGCGATTTATCACCTTTGCAATTTAATTTCGATTAAACTTTTTTTGTACAAGTTCAAGTTGCATTGTTCAAAATACCTGTAGTAGCACAGCAATGCATACCTGTTTACATTTAATTAAGGTGGACTAGATTAGACTGTAATACAAAATTGAGTATGGCAGGTGCATACAACATTTATGACAGGTTTTCATGAAAGTGTTGGTCAGTTTGTCTGCTTGACAATCCCATTTTGCACTGCAGCAATTAAATTGAAGTGAGATAAACTGAGAAATGTTTCTTTTTAGTTAAAACAGATGTTGCCAAAGTTTTCCTTTGGGGACATAATTTGAAGTTGGAAAAAGGTAATAAATTACAATATATCGTAGAATATCACAATATATTTAAAATCACAATAATATTGTATCGTGACACAAGTACAGTGATAATATCGTATCGTGAGGCCTCTGGTGTTTCCACCCCTAAGCACAGTGAGTAAAAGATGCGAGGTGTGTGCTCAAACTCGTACTTCTCCTTTTCCCATCACATACCAGATCAGAAAGGTATTTATTTTCAATAAAAATAAAGTAAATATTTGAAAAGTGGAAATAAAACGCCTCATTAATAATACAGTGTTATTAGGTATGCTTAGCTGTAGGTGTAGGGAGGTTTTTGTCCCAATAAAGTAGCATGGCATTCATCTAATAAAATTTATATATATTATAATTTACACTCAATATGTTATTGCATGCTGTTTTATTATGTACTACAGTACTGAAGTATAAATATCTGCCACCTAACTATATTTACACACCTGTTGCTAAAGAAAATGCTGATATTTTTGTGTAAACAGAATTTATCATTATTTGCACCTACTGTAACTAGAATATATCGCTTTTCCCACTGCCAAAAATATCATTGTTCAGTTAAACCACAAAAGCACTTGCTATTAATGTATTCCCTCTGTATCTGTATCCTTTTCTCCAGTTTCACTTCTGCCCGATCTTACTTGTGAAACCTGCCATGACAGTACTGTGGGATTTGTTGTTCTTGTCTAAAGAAAAATTGCTTGTCATGTTTTTTCATTTGTAAGGAACTTTGCAAAAAGCCTGAAGATTAATGCAGTAACTATATTTAAAGGGGTCATATGATGCTTTTTTAAAGATCATTATTTTGTGTATTTGGTGTAACAGAATATGTTGACATGCTTTAATGTTCAAAAAACACATTATTTTTCAAATGCTCGCTCGCTCGCGCACACACACACATGATGCACAAAACTCCGCATTTGAACAGTCAATAGCAAATACTTAAACTAATAACAAAACAGTAGCTGATTCAGAAGCGCCAGATTGTCATAGCAAAGTCAGAATTACCTCCTCTCCTAGGTTCACGAAACGGTCACTGATAAGATCTATAACAATGATGAAAGCACACAATGAAAACAATGTGACTTTAAATGCCATTCAAACAAAATAACTCATTGTGATTGCAATGTATAGCGATGGGTGCCGTCTCATATCAATGTAGCCTTTCAGAAAATTGCCTAAGAAACTTTAAAGAATGTGCCATGAGAAAGGTACTTTTCGTAATTCTAGAAGGTGCGAGCTCCATTCGTTTGTGAGATTCACACAACTCAATACTAACATATTACATTTCAATAATAACACATCATTTTAGTCACTGTGTGCACAGCATAGATTAGCACTTCATTTTACATATGAATGAAGTGCTCTTCTCTTCCCTATTGATATTTGAACTAATGCAGTAGGTTACACTGTCCTGCAAAGTTCAGATTCAACCGGTTCTAAAACAGTTGCCTGAAAGTTTCTAAATCTGAAAACCTTGATTAGATGCTTCAGTTGTGTTTAATTAGGGTTGATGCTAAACTCTGCAGGACAGTGGCCCTCCAAGAACAGGTTTGGACAGCCCTGAACTAATGTAAAGGAAGTTAAATGCCGCCCCCTACAGTACACAGCAGTGTGTGCTGTTATATGAATATTGATGTTAGATCATTTGTGAAAAGTATCTGCTGCAACATTTTTTTTGTTTTTTTTGTGATGAGCCACATAAGGGACTAATACATTCACAGTGGAGAGAACAACACAGAGAAAATATTAGAGTTAATCTTTGAATAAAATTTATGTTTATTTAGTTTCTAACTCCACTGAACACCTTTGGCTTTATAGTCACCATCTAAAAATTTAATGTAAAAAAATAAACATCAGAGGATGCATGCTTCTGCATGTAACACATGCAGGAATCATTTCTCAATCCCATCACCCTCTTTCTCAATAAAAGAAATGCATACATATCAAAAAACATATCAAAATCACAAACAATGTTAATTTGAGAGCCTCAGTATTTATTAAGATTACAGATTCTTTTTTTAAAATACTGTAGGTTTACTGGGAATGTGTTTTATAAAGCCTGTATAGCCTAATAATAATGTAGTGCATTTAAAAAGTACATTAAGTGGATTTTGTATAAAAGCTCAATCAACATTCTTGCAATGATATTTATTATTGCAAGGTTATTCATGAACGCAACAGGATTTGTCATTTAAAAGAGCATGTGTAAGCAGTAGAATGTGCATCTAGAAGTGCTTTTTGAAGAAAAAAGCTGCTAGGGTAGTCTGAAAAGTTGCTAAATCTAGTTGGCAACACTGCTCGCTTCAAGCAGTTTCAAATGTCTCTCCTCTCCGCTTTGATAGACATAGAATTCTAAGTTGTTGATTTTTTTATTATTATTTTTACAAATATTTTCATAACCCTGCACGCTACCTTTTTTATTTAAAAGTATGTTTTTTTACCATTATGCCTTTAAACTTAAACTCTTCAAATGTGAAATGAGTAACAGCATTTTGCTGTTCACACATGAGCAGCGTGTTTGCTGTTGTGACATGTAGTTTATACATGTTTGTGGAGTGAAAGCAACAGCTGAATACTTTTTTTCATAGGTATTAGATGGGAGGTCAATATAAAAAAAAAAAAAAATAATAAAGGCACTGAATACAAAAAAGGCTATAATTATTACACTGTACTGTATGTAGCTCCACTTCAGGTTTTCTGTTTCCTGCTCCAAAGAAAAAAACATATAATAAAAAACATATAATTATTTTAATAAATAAAAATAAAAAGAATAAAAATATTAACATTCATTTTATTTATTTAGTTATTTTCCCCCAGACGCAGTTATCTATTTAGGTTTAATTTTTATTTCGGTAAGATTTCTGTCCTGATCACCAATACAAAGAAACAATAATGAATGACCACAAGGTGGCAGAATCAGTTTTAAATATTTAACCGATCAGAAAGCCTTCAGCAGAAACACTTTGAGGTGAGTCACCATGCATGGCCACGCGTTGCCAAAATGTTTGAAATGAACAGAAATCAACGAAAAATATGTATATATCTTAATTTCCAAAGATAAAACTGCATTCCCTGTCGAAGACGTCCAGCACAAATGTTCGATCCCGATCCTTAGGTCGAAGTGACAAACAGATTTAGGCTACTTGTGAAATCACTCCATTAATATGATGAGGTGCATTTCAAAATACATTTTAGAGAGGTTTTAAGCAGCATTGTGTTACGATCGCGCTAATGAGGTAAAAAGTCATGCACAACTAATTTATTAATAAACTTATTTATTAAGTGTTTTTATACGCAGGCTTTTTAAAAAGAGCAGGCTGCCCTTAAAGGGGCAGTACACAATTCTTCCTGTTACAAGTACATACGTTCAAATAAGTTCTATTTTCTCCAATACAAATAAAGCTTTAATAACGTAACATATGTAATAATAATATTATATATTTTTTACACCAGGATCATTATGTGATATGCAGTGGTAATTTCTCAGTCTTAAGTCGGTTGAAAACTACTTGGGCCTACCCACTGCTTTCAGTTTTGTTTTAGTTTTTTTAACAAACGATAATTTATTAATAAACTTATTTATTAAGTGTTTTTATACGCAGGCTTTTTAAAAAGAGCAGGCTGCCCTTAAAGGGGCAGTACACAATTTTTCCTGTTACAAGTACATACGTTCAAATAAGTTCTATTTTCTCCAATACAAATAAAGCTTTAATAACGTAACATATGTAATAATAATATTATATATTTTTTACACCAGGATCATTATGTGATATGCAGTGGTAATTTCTCAGTCTTAAGTCGGTTGAAAACTACTTGGGCCTACCCACTGCTTTCAGTTTTGTTTTAGTTTTTTTAACAAACGTGAAATGGCTAAAACAGAAGAGGTTGCATTAATTGTAAGTAATGTTCAATTTACTCTTATTTACTGCATATTGATAAAACTGTTTATGATAATACTGTTTGATGAAACTATCATAGTTGGTCAAATGGAGCCCACCTAGAGGCCTTTTATGTGAAGTGAAAGTAGTTCGTTCAAGAACTCGCAAAATGGTGGTGACGTGAAAGGACTTCATTACATTGCCACTTTTGATAATTATGCAGCAATAGTGTGTGAATGTGTTTTTGCCCCTGATGCCTTTTTTTTTTTTTTTTAAACCCTGCCCTTGAAGAACTTGCACATCCCTGGCAGGAATAGTAGTAGTTTTCTAGTACAGTGGTTCCCGACCACATTACTGGTGCATGTCTCTTTTGTCTGACGCACTCATTTTAGCTTTTGGAATCTCTACCAATGAGATGAGTTGAATCAGGTGCATTGATTGGGAGCCGGTTACTTGGGTCGTTTACCTGTGGACGAGATGGCAGCAGGATGCACAAAGAAGGCAAGCCGGAGGCATTTCTTGGTAGTTTATCAGGTAACAAACACATGCAAATTGGTATGCAGTTCCATGTTGAGCTGTTTTTAAAAATTCACATGTATTTGGGCAGTTTGCTGTTGTGTGAGTGCAACGGAGCAGTCAAAAATGCAAAATGCTTGTTTGAAAACCACTCCAAGTACCCTTGGTTCTGGTTTTGTCATTTGTTTTATTTATTTTTTTCATTTTCTTATTAACCGTTTACTTGCTCTACTGCTTTTTTAGAAGTAATGTGTACTTGATTTAAAACACTTTAAGGCTACTATTTTTTATTTTATTTTATTTATGAAACATTTTGGATATAATTTAACATTTAACTGCACTTCAAGCACTGAAAGTTTGTTATTGTGTTCAGTCTCTCACTGCACTATAGAGCAGTGGTTCGCAACTGCTGCATGTCCAAAATATGGGTAACAGGTCTGTTTAAGAGGATTGGGCTCCTATAGGCTGCTAATGCATGCCATTTGGTCACTTTTATACTATGAGAGCTGTGTTAAGTTAATTACCTTCTAATAGGGCTAATTCAGAACATAAGGAAGAACTCCCTATAACGGCTGTTTCTTTTTATCAGGCTTTTGACTGAAGTGCAGTCATCTAGTGGAATATTAAACCAGAATATATTCCATACAGGAGGAAAATTGGCAATGTGCTGATGAAGATTATTGAAGTTTCATAATTTTATGTTATTGACTAAAATTGACCATGTCTTGCTCAGAAAGAATGAATAAGGTCCAGTAGGTTTTAGATACTTTATTAATAAAGAACAATACCTGAGTTGATCCTTGATCTCAACTGTTTTCTCAAAAGCACATACCAAAACCATTCTGCGCTTGTTAATAGTGAAAGTAGGTCATAGCTCCACAAATAGTTTACAGGATGTGACTGTGGGACTGCGTAACGATAAAATGTGTTAGCTGATAAAGTAAAACACATTATTTTTATTGTTTGCTTACAGTTACAGAAAGAAACACACTGTAAAAATTAGTTTAGCAACAAAGATTTTTGTAGTATGCATTACAAGAAAATACTATTTCAATCCCAATTCCCTCAATTCCATTGGTGTGTTACTTGTCATTTCTTTGTAATTATTTGTGAAAGTTACTAGTAATTGTTCAGTAAAAATTATTTCTACATCTTTTTTTTTTTCAGTGCAACCCAGAGAGAGGCATATTGATGATACCCAGATGTTTTTTCATACACCAATAAACATTTTGAGATTATGCACTCCAGATAAATGCTTTTTTGGGTAAAGTAGGCCATCTCTGATTTATCAAAAAATGATCCTATATCTTAATTAGAAATTGTAAAAACACTGATGAAAATGAACTCTGCAACATATAAAAAAATGTGACTTTAACACATGCAACAAAAAACTGAATAAGAGGAACATTTAAAATGTAAAAAAACAAAAAAAAAACTCTTTGTCTGTTTTCTTTAAACACTAAATGAGCTTTAATTGTGAGAATATTTTAAAGCTTTATACTCTGCATCAAATCCAATATTTATAGCATAATGAGAGATATGTAACAATATATAATGATAACATAGCATAACAAGAGATGTATAATCTATTTTATTTATTTAGTGTTGTGGCGATTTTCCATTTCCATAAAGGTATGAGACAAAAAGTCTTTTGAAGATTTATTTTCTTGCAGGAAAGGTCATTCATACAGTCATTCAGGGTTGGCTGTGGATTGCGACAAAAGAAGGAACACTTTAACTCAGTATTTATACCCTAATAAAACCAGGATGCTTCTATCTCATCCAATCATAATGCATATTCAACATATGTGTTCATTTAAAGTATCCAAATATGTCCCCTAGATGCGTTTCTAATAAGGGTGTACTCACACTAGGCGTTATGAGCCCCAAAGCCCGGTTCGTTTGACTAGTGTGATCGTTCCGGGCGCGGCTCGTTTGCCCTCCCCGGAATAGGTGGTCCAGAGCACGGTTCAGTTGGGCTTGGGTGCGGTAGGCATGTAATGTGACCGCTAACCGCGCCTATATAGATTTCCTCTTTCCTGTTATCTCTCATCTCATCAAATAGCATACCGATGAGGCATTTAGAGAAGAAAAGAACACACTTTGGTAAAGTAAAGCAAATCAAGCTAATAATAATAATAATAATACAGTTTCAGATAAAAATACAATTTCCTCCACAGTTATTTGTAGGTCGGTAATTTTTGACATAATAGGCATATTTGTTAAATAATTATTGTATAATCTATTTGATCACAATTACAAAACTATTGTAATATCTCAAATAGGCTACTAAAATAAGTAAAATGTTTTGCGTAATTCTTGATTGCTGTGTTTAGGCAGTTAGGTGTTATACAGGCTGTCTCAGGCATAGCGCACCTGTGAATTCGTGTGTGTTCACCCATTCAGTTAGCCTATCATTTGCATTTGTGTGTTAGAAAATGTTAGACGAACAGCAGCAATGCATAATCCTGTAAAAAGGACTCGCACTGACGAGGGAAAGAACCCCTCCATCGGCCCGCAGGTAAGACTTTTCAGTTCCGAGCGCAGGCTGATCCGGTTCATTCTGTAAAGCCGGGATTATACTACTGTCAGGCCGATTCTGAATGTAATTTGGGCTCAGTCAGTGTTTTCATAAATGTCAGTGTATAAATAATTTAAGACCAGCTGTTGCCAGTCGTCCTCACAAAGATTATTTTTATAGGCTAATATTTGCAACTGAGGCCGGCGACTAACTGCACCTGTTAATTTAAATAACGAATTGACAAATAAATAATCACAAGCATGACATTTTTGAATACAATTTATTTTATACACCTTAATTATTTTTTTTATATATTTGAGGAAATATGATGAGGAAATACAGTGCCTTGAATAGGCAATCTTTGTACATTTACTAGAATGATGAAATGAAAATTAAAATATACAGATAAATGACTTCTGTTTCGGAATAAATAAAGCAGTATTTAATTTTCGTTCAAACTGCTACTCCGGTTTTGTATGTGGACAGGTTGTAGCTACAGATCTCTTGTATGGTATGACTTGAGTGACTGTTGATACAAGTTCACGTCTGAGTTTTGTATTCATATTAGTTGATCAGACGTGCATTAGTGACCTGGCGTGAGAGATGCTTTCTACACAGCTTCTAACTTTATAGTTCGAGTAGCGTGTTGTAATCTGCAGCAGTATTTAGGGATTGGGGCTATTGTGAATGATTTTCATATTTTGACAATGGGCACGTTGGTGACGGTGACGGAGTGGTAGTTTTATTATGCGTGTCTTCCACTGTGTTCTACGGTTTAGTTTTCTATAGGATCAAAGAAAAGAAGATTGAAATGACCTGAATATTGAGTCCCACTCCGTCCGTTAGTTTCTAGTGCCCGCTCATTTTTCCCCAGGCCCTCCCAAAAATTAAATTCTGCCTACCCCATGTATTTATTTATTTTATTATTATTATTATTTATTTTATTTTATTTTTTGGAAAGGAACTTAAATCCTACCTTGGACACTCCTCTTACATCCAGCCAAGTCTCACTGTGTCATAATAACATTTTCCTGAATTTTACTTATGCCTGGCATTGGCTTTGTATGTTCTTAGCTATAACATACATGCATATAGCCTATATGTACATAGCCTACATATATGTACAACATGTACATTCAATATAAATAAATAATCTTACTTTTTTGTCTCTATGGTGCATTATGAAGGTATTTTTGGGGCAAAACAACTGAGCGCCTGTGACAGCTGAACACGTGTATCAGTCAATTTGAAGTCACAGACAAAAGTTGCAAACTTGAAGATTTTTTTCTCTCTCCCACGAACACAACACAGTCTCACCTTCTCGAATCCTTCAATGCAGGTGCACAAATCCTATTCTATGAATCACGAATTAAGAAACTCATACGCTCACATGTTTTGCTACTATTGCTGCAGTGAATATGGTGCAAAACACATTCACACACCTGCATCAAAAATCTGAAGTCACGGACGAAATGTGCACATCCGCAAATCAGTATGTGAATTCTTGCACTGAGAGTTGCACACTTGTAGAATGTTTTCTCACAAATATATTTTTTTCTTGGATGCTTTTTCAAGCACAAACACAAGTCCATAACTAACGGCAATCTCCCTTTTGCACCACATAGGCTATCTGTGTGAAATATGGAGTAAAAGTTATTCGTGCATCATACTTCATACATTAATTGTGCCCACTATATCCTTTTGAGGGAAAAATGATCAGGAATGTTTATACTCCTGTTCATGAAAACATTAAGATTTTAAACATTTCGATTTGTGATTTAATTCTAAGGCCATTCTGAAAAATATTTACCAGAATAATCACAACATAAACTTTATGATGTCACCATACATTTAGGCAACGATATCAGACAGCACACTTTTAAACACTCTCAATGTAAAAAAAGAAGCACGTGACAAAAATAGGCTGTCTAATGCCATTTGGCTCATTTACTTATCTGATACATCAGGCAAATCTATAGCTGTAGCCTCAATAAATCAAACAACACACTTTAATAGGCCACATTACTGTCCATCTAGGTTTCGTTTGACGCTGATTTCGACCCGTAGTTACCTGTCCAAAATAGTTTGTGATACGGGAGCTTACACTATGTTTAGTATTAGTCGCTTCAACATAACAAAAGGAATCTCCGCCCAGTGCCGACGAATATTTCAGAACACCGTTTTAATGACAGTTGCTATCGGCCATGCAGGGGGTGCATTTGCACGCCGCTAATAACTCTCGCTTTCGTTTTTACAAAGTCACGGAAAGATAGGGTAGACTGAGTAGTACATTTGGGACATGTGTACAGTTGAAACACCTTAAATAACTTGAGTGCACAGGAACCCCGAGCCGTGATTTTTGCTCCACACATATAAGCGTTCTCTTTGATCGTGGGTCTTTCCACTCCGAAGATATCGGCTAAAGTTTTTCTTTTCCAAGGTAAGATTTTCATTCCACCATGTCCCTTCCATAATGAATAGCTTGTTATACTTTTATGATTGTTAAACTTAAGGTATGTCATTGCAAACATTACTCTGTGCTCTAAAATTAGACATATTTTATGACATCGTGCCATGCAAGGTCGCTTATGGAATTTCCCTATAATGTTAGAAATAGCCTATCTCTCTCTCTGTGTGTGTGTGTGTTTGCTTGTGTTTTAGGCAATAGTCAGTGAGTGGACTTTGTCTTTTTACTTTTTTTTTTTTAGTTTACTGTTTACGTTTGTACTGTTTGTCATATCTTTTCCAGTGTTAAATATTTTGTTGCTATTTTGTTGAACTGAATCTGAATTAAATAAAGCGAATAAATAAATCTGAATTAAAAAAAAAAATGCACAACTGTAATTTATTAAATTAGCAATAAATGGTTAGCCAGTTTAGAGCATTAAGAATGGGTGTCTCAAATGTACCACGGTACTGTTTATAATATAAATCCAATTTTATAGCTGAAATTAAGCCAAGGTTGAACGTAGTCTGAAAAGCACCTGGGTTTGTTTGTATCTTTCTTTACTGCATGCGCACTCTTCTCCAGCACGCGCGTTCCCTTTCATGGGAACTTCGAACTGCGTCCTCTAGGGGTCGCTATGGGGAACGCCTCGTCGTGACCCGTGTCTGAAGCATACATTGAAAAAACACCAACTCGTTGGCCGGCGACAGCCATGACGTCACTACCGGTGCGACTATAGTATAAATAGGCGCCGGGAGCTACACATCATTCTCTTCTTCGTCTTCATTGACTGTTCTCTTTGAAGCGTGCATTTCCAAGCAAAAAGTAAGAGCTATCTCTATTTATTATGGCGAGCACTAGCAGAGCATTTAGAAGGTGTGTGCATCCGTGTCATCGCTATTTGACACCAGATGACACACACGATCTATGTGTTGTTTGTTTGGGCGAAGAGCACGCACGCGATCTCCTTGAGGGGGCAATCTGCGTGCACTGCGTCAATGTATGCTTCAGACACGGGTCACGACGAGGCGTTCCCCATAGCGACCCCTAGAGGACGCAGTGTCTCGTTCCCTACTCAGGGAACCATGGTTACATAAGTAACCCGAGACGTTCTCCTGTCTTCCACGGAAAGCCGCGCAAGCGCTTAATTTAAAATTTAACGGTCATTTCGTTTTACTGACTCACTAGCATTCGTTTATTGATCTCTTTATTGAATAATTACTTAGAATTAATATTTATACGAGATAACAAAATATTGTGATTTCAGAGAGATGTGACACTTCTAACTGAAGATGATGTTAACCGAGAAGTTTTTGTTTAGGCCCTATACTGACCAAAAAAGAGAAGCACATCATCGCTAATTCAGTGGTAAGAAATTAATGTAATGTTATCAGAATCAGAATCAGAATTAGCTTTATTCGCCAGGTGTGTGCAAACACACGAGGAATTTGTTGTGGTTTTTTTAAGGTGCTCCTGGTGCATGCATACATGCATACATACATACATACATACATATCTGACGTGAGAACAAAGAAAAAATAAAAAATAAAAAAACATTTAAATAGTAAAAACTTAACAATAAATAATGTGTATGAATCTGGAACAGTAGATTTATGTACAGATTTGTGCATTATTTACTCTATATAGAACTGTATAAATAAAGAGATATGCATATGTATTTACATAATACTTGAGAAAGAGGCAATAATTAAGGATGTCCTAGTTAAAGTCAAATAAATGTTATTCATTTTTAATGTCTGTTAAAATAAAATTCACATTTTTAAAACCCAACATTGTAATAATAATAATAATAATTCCTTACATTTATATAGCGCTTTTCTGGGCACTCAAAGCGCTTTACATAGAAGGGGGAATCTCCTCATCCACCACCAGTGTGCAGCATCCACCTGGATGATGCGACGGCAGCCATATTGCACCAGAACACCCACCTCTCTGTGGAGAGGAGACAGAGTGATGAAGCCAATCAGCAGATATGGGGATGGTTAGGAGGCCATGATGGTCAGAGGCCAATTGGCGAATTTGGCCAGGATGCCGGGGCTACACCCCTACTCTTTTTCGAAAGACATCCTGGGATTTTTAATGACCACAGAGAGTCAGAACCTCGGTTTCATCCGAAAGACGGTGCTTTTTGTCAGTATAGTGTCCCCGTCACTATCCTTTTTTTTTCAGACACAGGTGTCTCACTTTACCTCAATAAACAACAATGGTAAGATTCTTGCTCCAATAAAACGGTTCATTCATAAGTGCAATACTTCTGTTTATCACATGATTTGTCCTGATTTTTAGAAACTCTTCAGAGCGTAAAGAATAAGTTGAAAACAAGGATGATGAAGGACTCTGAGAGGATTTTGGAGGGAAGTGCACAACAGTCAGTCTCTCTAAATAAGATCTACACACAACTGTTCATCATCAATGACGAGTCAGACCCCATCAATAGAGAGCACGAGATCTGGCAGATAGAGACGACGAATGATTTAAACACATCAGCACAGACAATCATAAACTACAATGAAATTCTTAAACCACCATTGGATGAAAATACAACCATGAAGACTGTTTTAACAAAAGGAATTGCCGGAATTGGGAAAACGGTCACTGTGCAGAAGTTTGTCCACGACTGGGCAAGTGGAAAAGCCAATCAGGATCTAGAGCTTGTTTTTCTGCTCCCATTCCGAGAGCTAAACTTGCTTGAGGGAAAAAAGAGTCTTTTTGACCTGCTTTGTGACTTTTACCCAGAGTTCAAAGAGGCGAGACCGATCTCTGACTGGATCTGTGATAGAAAAGTTCTGTTCATCTTAGATGGTCTGGATGAATATAAAAATGAATTGAGCTTTCAAACCAGCATTTTGTCAGATCTTACTAAAAAAGCCACACTGGATGTCCTCCTAGCAAACCTTCTTAGAGGAAAACTGCTTCCATCCGCACACCTGTGGATCACCAGCCGGCCTGTGGCAGCTGAGCAGCTTCCATCTGAGATCTTCAGACAGGGATATGTCACACAGATCAGAGGATTCATAGATGAACAGAAGGATGAGTACTTCACGAGGCAGTTTGAGGATCCAGATCTAACCCAAAAAGTCATCTGTCACCTGAGGTCTCATAAGAGCCTGTGGATATTGTGCCACATACCCCTCTTTTGTTGGATTTCATCGGTTGTTCTAAAAACCATCATTAAAAGTCAAAATAAAGATAGTGAAATGCCCTCAAATCAGACAGAAATGTATATCCACTATCTGCTCATTCAGACTGGGTTAAGCCACAACAAATATCAAGGGGAAAATGTGTCACAAGAAGATGCTCTCTTACAGCACAAAGAACTGATTAAGAAACTGGCAGGGTTGGCCTACTGGAAGCTGAAGGAACAGAATGCCATCTTCAGTAAAGAAGACTTGAGGAAATATTATATCACTCCTGATGAAGCTCTTCGATATCCAGGCATCATTACCTGTGTCTCTGAGTGCAAGTCTGGATATAACAGGACTAAACATTTCAGTTTTGTCCATCTCAGTGTCCAGGAATTCTTTGCAGCCTTGTTTGTTTTTCATGAATTTCTATCAGGAAACCAAGACTCCCTGGGATTAACTAAAGCAAAAATGGGGCAAAAGTCTAATTTGTCGGATTTTCTCAAAAGCGTGATTGATGTGGCCGTGGAAAGCAAAAATGAACACTTGGATCTTTTTAACTGTTTTCTCTTTGGAATTTCGTGTGATTCCAGCAGATGTATACTCGAAGGACTCCTGCCTCGATTGGACGACAGTAGTTTAGAAGATCACAAAAAAGTGACCAAGTACATTAAGTCTTTGAGGAGGAAAGATCTGTCCCCTGAGAGATGCTTTGGTCTTGTTCGTTGCATCGTGGAGCTCAAGGACAGTTCTTTTTTGCAGATGCCAGATCTCGAATGCTCACGGACCACAAAGCCCCTCACACTGTTCCAGTGCACGCTTCTGGCTTTCCGGTTTGTGATGTCAGATACAGACCATGATGAGTTTGTCCTCAGGAAATTCAACATCACTTTAGAAGGATTTCAGAGATTCTCTCCAGCCATCACGCGCTTCAGAAAGGCTATGTAAGTATTATGAAAACTTCTGTAAACATCTTCATAGCGTATCATAAAATATTCTCAGTCAAAGTTGAGTGCAACAGAGTTTACATGCGAAATCATAACAGAGTTCAAATGCAATACTTGCAGGCTCAAAGGAAGCGGCTTTACAGAGAAACACTGTGATATCCTGGTGCCTTTACTGACCTCACCAAACTCTCACCTGACTCATCTTGATCTGAGCCACAATAGTCTGGGACTGTCTACACTGAAGCAACTGTCTAGGGCCTTCTGTGATCCCAAATGCCAGATTCAGATGCTGAACCTCAGCCACAATGACCTCCATAGTCAGGACATGGAGCTCATCAAGGATGTGCTTTCAGGATCAAATGTGAATCTGAAAATCCTGGACCTCAGTGACAATCAACTTGAAGATGAAGGAGTGAAAATGATCTCAGCTGGGCTGCAGAGCGCTAACTGTCATCTTGAAGTTCTGAAGTAAGTAAAACTAACTGCAAACATCAGGGTCCAGACAGATGGGTTAAATAGATGTTGTAAGGGGTTAAGAATATGGTAAGTTTGAAAAGAGTGTTTGACGCATGTAATTTTGATCATGAGATGTAATTTTTGGTTTGATGTTTGACTGGTATTTTCATGTTATTGGTAGTAATTTATTGTATCTGCAAATAAATAAATAAATAATAAAATAAAACAAGGAAACTGTCAAAAAATTAACAATACATTCACAAAAATGTAATTAATAAATAATAAAAAAATATAAACAATTAACAAAGATGAAATATTTAATCTTTTTAGCTGCATGTCATATGTGACCATTAATGCATTAACCGACATCAGAGAACCATGAATATGCGAATGTGTTTTTAGATAACGAAAATATTTAAAATATTTAACTTCAAATCTCAGGGGGGCTTCCTATTTTAACTCAAAGAGGTTCAGCTGACAAAAAAGTTGGTTTGATTCTCAGGGATCACTTTAAAAATTGTATAGCTTGAATGCAAATATAAGCGTAAATATAATATGTACAGAAACCAACCGGCTATGCTGCTTAGTCCCTGAAATAGGCAAACAGGCGAATGTCATGAATGTCATTCCTTGGCCAGCTGATCGAAACAAAATTCTGATTTGGCTTTATAGACTTTCAGGCTGTCATATTAAAGAAGGAGTTTTGAAGTTGCTGTCATCTTTGAAAGCCAGTCTGAGAGAGCTGGACCTGCAGTATAATGACCTTGGAAACATCATGGAAAAGAAAGTTTGTCTACGGAAGTATAAGCAGCCCTCACTGAGGTAATGTAGCTTTTATCTGCTATTGGTTCATGTGGAAGGTTGGAATGAACATCCACGGGATCCTATGAAACTTGTAGTGAGGACTTTGATTCTTCCTAGCCATTCAGTGAATTGTTCACTGTTGTGTTCAAGTATACTTCCTTTAGGCTACTTTAATATACAAGCACTGTAGTGACTACTGTAAAGGTGAAACGAGAGACTATCTATTCATGTTTAAATTGTGCTTCAATAAATGTGCAATGGTGTGATACTAGTCTTAACATAGTAACCGATACTAACCCTAACTCTAACTCTAACTAACTAGAATTTACACTGGAGGAGTCTGCAGTCACCAACCAGGACTGTACCAATGTGAGTTTAATCGTGGATCATCACAAAGATTGTAGGTTAAAATGTAGATGAATGTCTGTTTGTAGTTGCTGTAACTACTTCACCATTTTAACACCTTTTCCCATTTCATTTTAAAAGGTCTTGTGGTGTGGCAGATGGATTTATAGAAGTGCAAAAATTTCTCTTATTTACATGAGTTCATAAAAACCTGCCCGCATTAAAATATCGAAAGAATTACCAAAAAATAGCTTTAGATGGAATATGGCATGTGACTTCCCTAAAGTATTTTATGTCATCTACACACAATATGCTAATTGCTAATGCTAATTGTAGATATTTAAGCTGGTATTTTCTGATGAATCTCACTTTGTTTTTAGATGCTGTCACGCTCACCTTTGACCCTCGGACGGCTAACGAATACCTCTATCTGAACGAGAACAACACAGTAGCTGTTTGTAAGAGGGAGAAGCAACAGCTTCCTGCTAATGACGAAAGATTTGACAAGTGCAACCAGGTCCTGTGCTGCCAGCCGCTGTCAGGACGCTGCTTCTTTACGGTGGATGTGATCGGAACAGGTGTGCACATGGGTGTGGCATGTAAGGGAATCAAGAGGAAGGGTGCGAATGACACCGTATGTCTGGGACGCAATAAGATGTCGTGGTGTTTATGTTGCTCAAAAAATTTATTTGTGGCTCATGACAAAAAAACTGAATCACTAACTAAACCACTTCAAACAGAGTCCACCAGAAAAGTCGGTGTGTTCCTGGACCAGGAGGCTGGTTCGATTTTCTTCTATAGGTTGAGCCCAGAGCCTGAACTCTTGTACATGTTTGATGCAGATTTTCCTGAGGACCAGGAACTTTTTGCTGCGTTCAGTATTCAGGAACCAGACAACTCAGTCTGTTTAAAGGGATAGTTCACCCAAAAATGAAAAGTTGATGTTTATCTGCTTACCCCCAGGGCATCCAAGATGTAGGTGACTTTGTTTCTTCAGTAGAACACAAACGGAGATTTTTAAGTCAAACCGTTGCAGTCTGTCAGTCCTATAATGTAAGTGGATAGGAATCACGGCTTTGAGAGTCATAAAACATACACAAACAAAACCAAATTAAACCCTGCGGCTCGTGACGATACATTGATGTGTAAAGACACAAAACGATCGGTCTGTGCAAGAAACTGAACAGTATTTATATCGTTTTTTACCTCTGTGTCTGAATGTCTGAACTGTCCTGAGCGCGTTCGTGTCTTCTTCTTCAGCCTGAGCGTGACGTGTCTTCTTCTTCTTCTTCTTGCTTTACGGCGGATCGCAGACTTATAAGTGCATTACCGGGGTAAGCAGATAAACATCTAATTTTCATTTTTGGGTGAACTATCCCTTTAAGGCAAGCATCACTATAACTATATGTATTTACTGTTACAGTTACAATTTGTGCTCCAGACATGAATGATGACTCAAATTAGGAGAGGTTTGCTATTACTACTTAAGTGATCAGACTTACGGTATTCACCTAGCAGACCTACTGAAAGCAACCAGCTAGTAAAACCACCTAGAAGCACCACAAATGTATTGAAACTTGACTTCATCATCATTGTGCACATGATAAACACCAAACCCAGATACTCCAGAACTCTTTACTAAATAACAGTTAGTACTATGTCTCGTGTTAAATATCAGTTAAAATGTCTGTCGTTTTGTATATCTCAGTGTAACAGGTTTCATTTAATCAAAAATAAAGTTGAATTAATTGGATCTGATGCCGTTTCTATGTGTTTGACTGGTTATTTAAATCTGTTTTAATATACTGTTAGCAGTCTACTCTAACTTAAAGGGATAGTTTACCTTCATGTCATCCCAAACCTGTATGACTTTCTTCTGTGGAACAATAAAACAAGATACTTTGAGAAATGTCACAGTGTTTTAATATACAGTATAGCCTTCATGCTCCCATTGTCTCTTGTCTAGCTTTCTTTGATGTATCTGTTGTTTGGTAAGTTTTTGTCCTGCTCAAGTTCATGTTCAAGTATAGTTCTATTCAAGTCATCATCTTTTTTTGCTTAGTTTGTATTAGTCTTTGCTTTATTAAACTGCATGTGGGTTCTTTAAACTCGCCTTTAGTGGAATTTCTTTTACAATAAGTTTTGAGCTGTACAGTAAAGACCTGATAGGTCGTTGGACTTTTGATCATAAAGACATGAAAACACTAAACACCTGCTTAGGTGAAACCTAACATGTTAAATCACATTTCAATAATCATATTTATTTAAAACTTTAAACTAGATAACTATTTTCTGTGCATTACAGAATCTGTGCATTATGAGCGTTCACATCTCATAATGGCAGTAGCTGTTACAGGTGTTCATATCTGTTCATAGGTTTTATTTACCACAGAAGATGTAAACAACCATGTGAAAAAGGCAAGTATCGACATGCCAATAAATAAATAAATAAGTGTACCATTTCAAGTACATTCATTGTGTGCTCCACAGAAGCTGCCCACACAGTTCTAATCAGCCTTTTTTTCTAATCAGGGAGCTTTTTCATCATCTTTTTTTAACGGCGAAAGAGGAAGCAGAGCGGGAAATAACGGATATATTTTCAAAATTTCAGTAATCCACCAATAGGAATAAGGGAAGACACAAAGCAACCAATAGCATTGTTGAATGGGCTGAGATGTGGACTGCCACTGACCTGCCAGCAGTTTATATGTGTTTTTCCAAATAAAAGCCAAATGTTAACCATAAGTTAACATATTCCCTGGTGTGCCATAGCCAAGCCACACATGGCTCTCAGTTGTGTGCTAGCATCTGGACCATATACCTCAAAAAAATTGTCATCCAAAAGAAAATTCCCTCCAATTCTAAATCCATGGCAAAACATATACAGTTAAACTTTGGACCATATGTGCTCAGCCATGCCATACCTAGGCCAAATGTGACAGCTATCAGCCACATTTGGCCCAAACGTTCTTGCTATCTGGGAATGCTCGAATAAATGTCTAAAATATTATATGGAATGCTAGGTATGTTGTGACCCAAAAGTCCACATTATATGATCATCTATTTCAGTAACACCCGTGTATGACAGAATCTCCCTCCAACACTGATCACTAAACTCTTTTAGCTGCATATCAATACCTGAAAGACGGACGTGAATGATAGATTAACAGAGACAAACTGTTACTAAATATCCAACAAACTATACGTGTTGCTTCATACTACATGTTTTGATTTAAACATTAGAAAACAAAGAAGCCTCTGAAAGCTTTCAACCTAACAAACACCAAACTTTACAAAAATAATGTTTTTAAAAACAAACCTGCTGCTTGATTTAATCCTTGTATCACTTTCACAAAATTACTTCTCAGGCTTTATCCAAGTTTGACTAAGGCAGGTATACGGAATGTGAAACTTTATTGGCAATAAATAAATGTATAAATTAAATTCATGATCTGTCTATTTTAACTCTGCCTCAGTCCTGTTATTTCATAGGCAAAGTTCATTTGAGCTTTATATTTAATTACGATATTGAGAAAAAAAACAATTGTAACGCATTATAAAGTGAAATAATGTAAAGGAAACTGCGTTTGAAAAAGATACTGACGCAGTCACGTGGTTTTCAGAAGAACGAAGCTTCAAACGTCATAGATCACGTGCTTTTGGCAAAAACGAAACAAGCTCCGATACAGTGCTTTGATGTGAAATGTGTGTTGTTGTTGTTGTTGTTTTTATACAAGCTTCGGAGCTTCCGAGTTGAATGATTATGTTATCCAGAACCCTAAACACCTCGAATAAATGTCTAAAATATTATATGGAATGCTAGGTATGTTGTGACCCAAAAGTCCACATTATATGATCATCTATTTCAGTAACACCCGTGTATGACAGAATCTCCCTCCAACACTGATCACTAAACTCTTTTAGCTGCATATCAATACCTGAAAGACGGACGTGAATGATAGATTAACAGAGACAAACTGTTACTAAATATCCAACAAACTATACGTGTTGCTTCATACTACATGTTTTGATTTAAACATTAGAAAACAAAGAAGCCTCTGAAAGCTTTCAACCTAACAAACACCAAACTTTACAAAAATAATGTTTTTAAAAACAAACCTGCTGCTTGATTTAATCCTTGTATCACTTTCACAAAATTACTTCTCAGGCTTTATCCAAGTTTGACTACGGCAGGTATACGGAATGTGAAACTTTATTGGCAATAAATAAATGTATAAATTAAATTCATGATCTGTCTATTTTAACTCTGCCTCAGTCCTGTTATTTCATAGGCAAAGTTCATTTGAGCTTTATATTTAATTACGATATTGAGAAAAAAAACAATTGTAACGCATTATAATGTGAAATAATGTAAAGGAAACGGCGTTTGAAAAAGATACTGACGCAGTCACGTGGTTTTCAGAAGAACGAAGCTTCAAACGTCATAGATCACGTGCTTTTGGCAAAAACGAAACAAGCTCCGATACAGTGCTTTGATGTGAAATGTGTGTTGTTGTTGTTGTTGTTTTTATACAAGCTTCGGAGCTTCCGAGTTGAATGATTATGTTATCCAGAACCCACGCACCACCGTTTCCGTTTAAACAACGTTTTGCACCGTTTTGTCGGGGCTGAACGCAGCACTGTTCTGACACTTCTGTGGAGTTTTCGAAGCAATGAGGCGTGTCACGTGATTTAGATGGGCGCGTAGATGGATCTCTTCACTCTTTCCGCTGGGGACTCTTGTGATTAAATATGATTTTTGAAGACACTTGTTGATGCAGAATATGTTTTTCTCGCGTGCTTTGTTCATTTTGCGTGTGCAAGGTGAGTGCTATGTTTTTGTTTTTACTTTACAATAATTTACAACTCGTGATAAGATTTCGTAATTAAACCTAATGATATTGTAATCGTTCACAGTAGAAATGCTCTCCAGCGGTGTCGAATTAAACACTGTCTTTTGAACATTGTAGGTTATAGTATTATCATCTTGACCCTGGTGGAATCTCCGCAAATCTTATCCGGAACATGTGAGTAGAGTGACTTCACAACTGAACATTAACAAAGCATTCCAATAAAGTAAAGGACTTGCACAAAGACTGTTTTGAAGTGGCATAACAGGTTCGACTGGAATTGTGTTCTGCAGGTCCGAGATTTACTGAGAGAGTTTCAGTGATGGAGGGAGATTCTGTGACTTTTTACCACAAATCTTATCCGGAACATGTGAGTAGAGTGACTTCACAACTGAACATTAACAAAGCATTCCAATAGTGATGGAGGGAGATTCTGTGACTTTTTACCCGGATTCTACTAAACTACAGGTAGATGATGTGATACAGTGGAGGTTTGAAAATGAAAATCTATGTATAGCTAAAATCAGTGATGAGAAAACGATAACATGTGATGATGAGAGATTCAGAGAGAGATTTAAGCTTGATCGTCAGACTGGAACTCTCAAAATCAGGAATAGCAGCACAAAAGACACTGGACATTACGAATTTAGAAAGACCAGAAGTGGAGACTTGGAAGCATTCAAATGTTTTGGTGCTACTGTCTACGGTAAGCAAGTTATAAATCAGACAGCGGCCATCTGAATTATTGTAATTTTTTTTTTAATATAGCTATGTATTTGTTTTTCAGGTTCTTTACCTGTTCCTGTCATCACCAATATCTCTTCACAATGTTCTTCATCAAACCAGAATTGTTCATTGTTGTGTTCAGTGTTGAATGTGGGTCATGTGACTCTCTCCTGGTACAAAGGAAACAGTTTATTGTCCAGCATCAGTGTGTCTGATCTCAGCATCAGTCTCTCTCTACCTCTGGAGGTGGAATATCAGGATATAAACACCTACAGCTGTGTGCTCAACAATACGGTAAGCAAGTTATAAATCAGACAGCGGCCATCTGAATTATTGTTGTAGTTTTTTTTTTAATATAGCTACGTATTTGTTTTTCAGGTTCTTTACCTGTTCCTGTCATCACCAATATCTCTTCACAATGTTCTTCATCAAACCAGAATTGTTCACTGTTGTGTTCAGTGTTGAATGTGGGTCATGTGACTCTCTCCTGGTACAAAGGAAACAGTTTATTGTCCAGCATCAGTGTGTCTGATCTCAGCATCAGTCTCTCTCTACCTCTGGAGGTGGAATATCAGGATATAAACACCTACAGCTGTGTGCTCAACAATCCCATCAGCAACCAAACCAAACTTTTGGACATTAGTCAACTCTGTCACACATGTTCAGGTGCGTCAGCTGTGATTTTACACTCTCTTTTTACTGGTGATGTGTTTAATTTTGTGTGAATTGCCTTCACTTACATTGTAATGATTATAAATAAAAGTCATTAAAAAGCATGAACATCACATTTCAGATACAACGAACTTACATATACAGATATCAACATATTTAAATACATTTCCACGTACTGTCTTTTCTGTGACTGTTACATAAAAACACCTGTGGTTTACACTTTTGTTTGGTCCTGGAAGGACCCAGATATGTTAATTTCAAAATTGTCTTTGTCCCTTACAGAACTCTACCAACGTTCACATAATGTACTGCTGCTAATACCTATTTTAGTGTTTTTGGTCATGACTGCGCTAGGTGTGATGATCTATTTCATCTTCAAACGAGCAAGATGTGGAGGTTAGTATTGAAACTGTTCTTGGTGTAAAATAATGTCAAGTTCAAAATGATTTTTCTTCTTGCCTCCATTTGAGATTCACATACATTTTTATAGTTTGAATTTGTTATAGCTTTATAGTGTGGACTGTGAAAATGGAGGAATTTGAAAATGATGACGCATGTTTAGTCGTGTTTCTCATATTGTACCAAGCTATCAATGATTGTATTGCCATTGTGCCTGCTTCTCACTTTCACAGTGTTAATGAAGATAATCGTTACTTTGTACAATAGTCATATTACATTCCTGCAAATGACATTTACTTGCAATTGCTCTCCTGCAGCAAAACATGACAATTGCATATGAGACCATATGTGGAATGGCAATTTTGAGTGTGCACCAATAAGTGGTGATATGATTACTTTGCTTACCAAAAGAATGGTGTGAAAACTTTTACTATTTAGTTTCTTGATATCATCTTAATTTCAAATTGCATACTTTCTGGGGTGTTCTGAACACTATGAACTTCATCTTGGCGATCTCTTTAATTAGACTTTTTTCACTAATGAAGTAAATGAATCAAGACCAAAATCTCTTGAGTAGATTCACTGGATAATGGTTGGAGGGAGGAAAGGAGATGTCGTTTTATAGAATGATCATCACTTTTGTGAAAAGTGAAGTTAAAAGTAAAACTCAAAGTAATGTTTGCAGATGAACATTTTACTCTTATTTTATATTTGACTTTATTCTCCAATTATTCCTTCCACCTCTTTTAGTTTTCACAGTGTGTAGCTCTCATCAACACTGCTCCTTTGTGTTTTTCTTTTTTTGATCGTTTCTCCATATTCTTACAGCAATCTGATGGAGCAGAAAACATTATGCACTCAAATGATGATCTGACAATCCAACAGACTGCAGTAGATGTACGTACGACAGATCTCTGATACAGCTATTCCATATGATGCTGTGTCTCAGCACTCTAAGATCATGAACAAAGTAATTATATAACCAAAACTTGGTATAGCATGATCATGACTTTAATGCCATTTGGATAAAAACAGTGAAAAAGCTTGTGACTGCATTGAATTAATGTGCATTAAGTATGAGAAGCATTGATAGAGATATGTTGTATATAGCAAGTGTTAAGCTTTTTGTTGCTGGACCCTGATATGTATTTTTATTTGCTTTTACATATCTATAATAACCATTATTTGGTCCTTTTTCTTTGACTGGATGTCAATGTTTTATCTGTTTTAACTGAATAATTTAATCACATCCCTGAGGCCATTACAGACCGATATAAGGACAAAGCCACATTTTGTCAGGAACTATCATAACATTCCTTGTGGCACTGTCAATTCATTTTCTTCTATTTAATTATCCTGCCCAGACTTGAGAAAGAGCTGATCCATCTTTTCACAACAGAGCTGCCAACAAAACCAAGCACCATCCTGTCTAGACTTGTGACTTGTCTTGGAAAGAACAAATTAATTTGTATTACAGTGTTAAGACACACAGTGTGCTCAGTTTATTTTGGACATTTGAAAATTATGCTTATAATATACCGTATCAGTGTTTCTGTATCTTCAGTGTTTTATTACATGGCCCTGTTCTTGGGGAACTTCCTGCTGAGATTTTGAGCCAGTTCATCAATTATGGTTCTGGTGATTTGGCTCAAGAACCTGTATGTTGAATGTTGTTTGTTCAGTAAATAAACTTGACTGTGGACACTTATGTTGCTTTAAGAGTTTTACTAATAATATTTGTAGGATAGCCTTTGACACAACGTCAAAAACATAAATATTTAAATATATTTTAAACTAAATTATCCTAATTATATTTTAATTAAACTAATTAATGATCAATTTTCCATCATACAGAAAACTAACTCTGAATGTTTTTCTTCCCCCTACCTTCAGGTAAGATGCCTTGCGAATGAATATAACTATTTGGATAGACAATAACAAGTATCATTATATGTTTTTATAAGACTTAACAATGCTTTTTTTTTTTTATTTGTTCATTTCAAATGTTGTGGTATCTTGTTACGAATATCCAACACAAAGTTTCGAACACATTTACGTGAAGTGACAACAGATTTACTTGTAAAGTCTCTCTCAAGATACATTTTAGAGAGGTTTTAGAAGTATTGTGTTAAGTTCGATGATAAGGTAAAAACAAACATGCACAACAAATGATGTTATTTATTAAATGCATTATATCCAAGTACGAGCAGGACCTCTCTTTTCTCACAAGAAAAAAAAAGTACATCTGTTCAAGTTAAGTTATATTTTCTCTGATACAAATAAGTCTTCAATGGGATAGTTCACCAAAAAAAGGGGTTGGGGATCATTTACTCACCCTCAAGTTGTTCCAAACCTGGATGAATTTATTTCTTCTGCTGAAGACAGACAACAACAAAAAAAGATGCTTTGAAGAATGTGTGTGACCAAACAGTTGCTGGTCCCCATTGACTTCCATAGCATAGAAAAGAAGAGAAAAAAGAAGCTATCAGATGTTAAATGTTGTTGGCTATAGCCTATATCTTATTTTTCACTCTTTCACCTTTAATGCGTCTGGAATTCATGATCTGGTTGTGAACAGTAAAAACTGCCTTCTTTGATACGATTGGTCATCTCAATAATTTTGATATTGACGAGAGATGTTAGACCACTGAAGCATACCGATCTAAAAATGTTTTTTTAAGACTTTTTGTCACCCTAAAAGTACAGATTGGTGCAGTACAGAAAAGCAGCATCAGGATTATCAAATATCTGAGTGCCTTGGACAAGGACCAAATAGTGATGAGTAGAAGACTAGGTCAGAGCATCTCCAAAACAGCTGATAAAAAACTTAATGCTGTCCATGATAGAAAGGTGTCAGAACACACAGCGCACCTCAGTTTGCTGTGCATGGGGCTGCAGACTGGTCTGAGTGCCCATGATGACCCCTGTCCACTGTCAAAATCAGCTGCATTTGGCCATGAGAGTGTCAGAACTGGAGCAATAGAAGGAGGTTGCCTGGTTTAATGAATTACGTTTTCTTTTTAGATCATGCTTTGTGGAGTCTATACTTCCACATTAGAGCTGTTTTGTGAGCATGAAATTAGCAGGTATTTTTAATGTTTGCTGGTGTGATGAGTGTTTATATTACTCTAATTACAAATGAAATGAAACTTTTTCCATTGAAACACCCAGCCTGGTTTTCCTTGTATTTTTCATGCCCTATGCAGCACACAGATACGTGATTTAGGATTGGTTATAAATCACAGTTTACAGTATACTTTATCATCATTTGCATACACTTTTAACTGCCTCTTTGGCTTTACCTGATATAAAGGGCTGACAATTCCCTTTAGTTAGACTAGGATCATGGATGAAGACATTTTTTAATACTATTTACACATTTCATCATTTACAATCTCAACTTTGATATTTAAATTATGAGTTACACCTGCAAAGTGTCAAATTCCCATAGCCTATCAAGCACAACGATATACCTAATACGGTTCTCAAGTTAGTAACTTATAAACTGGGATAAACACAAGCAAGATAGAGTTAGACATAATCAACCCCAAAATCATAATTTATCCACTCTCAAAGGAGCCAGCAATTTTTTATTAAAAATGTAGGTCACACTTTTTTTTTAAGGTCCAATTCTTGCATTAACTACGACTTTTGGCTCAATAAACTCCTAATTTGCTGCTTATTAATAATTAGTAAGGTAGGTGTTAAGTTTAGGTATTGGGTATGATTAGGGATAGAATATGGTCATGCAGAATAAGTGCTTTGTAAGTATAAACAGCCAATATGTTAATAATATGCATGCTAAGCTTTGTTAGCTGTTTGTGAAATAGTCGATGACTTTTACTTTCGCTTTGCTGACATGTCAACAGATCGTATAGTTTCTCTGGTTTCTTTAGGGCTGGTTTGCAAAACAGGAGGCTCCACAGTAATCTAAATGAGCGTTCTTAAATTAGAATAAAAACTTCAGTTTGAGGGAATTTTTGGCAACATTTCCTGTGATTTGGTATCAGACTCAACATCTGGACATCACTCAACTCTGTCACACATGTGCAGGTACATCAGTAGTGGTAATAGAGTCTGTTTAAGCTGCTCTGTTGCTTTTTGTAAGACAGGACTGATCATTTGTTTGCCTGCATTGATTGCAAATACTGTAAGACATAATTATTTTATCTCTGAGCTGTAAGTATTACTGTAGTACTGTATTATTATTACTTTACTATAACTCAAACAGTTGAGCACAGCACTAGCAATGCCAAAGTCATGGGTTTGATTCCTAAGGAAAGCAAGAACTAATAAAATGTGCTGTTTTCTATTTCTGTTACAGAACAGAGACACCATTCTTTCTAATACCACTAATACTACTTTCTGTAGTGCTGGCCATAATTACGGTTTTTAAAATGATGTTCTGGTTCAGCGGGAACTGTAAACACACAAGAAGGTAATTATTATTGCAACTAATAAAATAGTCTTAATTGTTCAAAACAGGGCCATAAACATTGAAATATTGAAAGCTTATACAGGTGCATAAAAACTGACTGGAGTTTTAGCATATGCTGTAGTTAGATAATTTCTGGTATTTCAAAATGCACGTTGCAATGTGGAGTTTGAGAGTTGAGAATATGTTTAAGAACACTCTTTTCTTTTGGCAGGTACATAAGGCTACAACTCTATTCTGGGTGCATTGTGTACACAATACGGTAAGCTACAGTATTACTGTAAACACTGTCTCTCTCTGTTTGTTCAGCTCCACTGAAGATCTTAGTTTGTTTGCATCAATCAGTATTTGTGCCTGCTTGTGTAAATATGGGCATGACGCCTGCATTGTTCTGTTTGTCCTTTCATCATTCTTGCACAAACATAAACCTTAAAACTTCCCCTTTTAATATATATATTACAAATATTATATTTATATATTATATTTATATTTTATTATATTTATATAATAAAAACTGTCACAAAGGGGGGAAAATCAAGAGTGTATCATAATAATGTTTTACATTTTTGCATCATAATAGTTATGTTCATTTATACATATTTTGGGCAAATATTTATTTCTTTTAAATTATTGTTTAACAGCAATATATTCATTTTGGCTGAGTTTGGAATAACATCAGCGTGCTACTCATAATAGTTTTCTTCATCATTTCAATCTTAAAGCAGCTGTCAGTTGTTAAATATTTAGCTGTAGCCTATATCTTACTTTGTACTCTTTCACCCTTAATGCATCTGAATTCATGTGAACAGTAAAATCTGCCTTCTTTTGTTTGATTGGTCATCTCAAGTTATAGCCCAAAATAAACATGAACATAAGAAGTTATGTTGAAAGATACAGCATATCTGACCAAAATGTATCATGTCTAATGTAATCGCTCAGTGTTTCAACTGTGGAAAGATGCCAATAAAACAGATTGTGAACATTATCTATAAAACAACACTAAAGATGAGCTTTATTTTTAACTTATAATTATATATGTTTGAATAAATCTGGCATGAAGCCAGGTATTTATGAAGACTGTGTGCAAATGAGTTGTAAACAGACATTTCAATTTTTATTTGAGTGTAATTATGATATCTGAAAATAAATAGCAGTTGAATATAATAGCTCTGTTATTAATTTTAGCCTTTAATATTATAGTAATGAACCAAACAATAGGGTTCCCTTTGTAGTCAACGGCATCAGTTAGTAGAGTTTTTTTTTCCTTAAGAAAATCAAACTTATCAGTATCGGCAGAGAAATTCAGTATCAATGCATCTCTACTACAAACCACAAATACTGTCAATGTAACACATGGAAGACAGAACTGTACTGAAATGTCGCGGAATGAGAGGAGATGAAAACATTAAGTGAGTGTGCTCCATTTAAAGCTAGCTAGTGTAAAGTCTTTTTATTAATGAGTGCAAAATAGAAAGCTTCATCTAGCTCAGCACTCTTTTGATTATCGTAACACTATAATGCATTATAAGAGAGGAAATGTTTTTCTGTTTCAGTTCTAAGCAAAGCAGTGTTAAATCAGATGGATCTACACATCCGAAATATCACATATATTAGATCCCGGATCCCGAATCCCAGTCAGAAGATATCTGATATTGTTTTGTCTGGTGTCCAAAACCAGTAAAACCTGTCAACAGAAAGTCTTGTCTGGTACCCAAAACTCTGTTAACAGTCTTCTATCAGCCTGAAAAGTTTGCCTGAGAAAGACAGGTAAGAGCAGAAGCAGAAGATGAAGTGATGATAATACAAAGACCACGGTTTATTGAATAATCTTAGTTGCTTATGGTTCAATGCTCAGACTTCATCTAAATGCCAATGTCTAAAAGCTCCGACTTAAGTCTGGCCAGTCCAAATCCAACAAGACAAGTGTTAATATCTTCTTCTTCGACAGGCTTAAATCCCAATATCTGTGGGGTCGCCGGTGCATATCCTTCGTCTCCAACTTCTCCTGTTTGCTGTGTCCTCTACTCTAAAGCCCAAGGCCTTCCCGTCCTCGTTCACACACTCTTCAAGTCTCCTTTTTGGCCGTCCTTTCTTTCTTGTACCGAAGTGCATCTTTCTGACTTTCTTTCCAACGTATTCATCATCTCTTCTCAAGATGTGAGCGTGCCATCTTTGTCTGTTCACTCTCAGCTGGTTACTTAATGCGTCCACTTGCAGCTGTTTTCTGATATTGTCATTTGTCTCCCGATCATATTTTGTTAAGACAAATGTTATTATACCAAAGCAAAAACAATGGAAAAGTACTGCTTCACAACATTTTCCTGCGACATTAAAAACCTTGAAACGAAGGCATTCTTTAATCTCTTACAAACCATACAACCATAAGATGAAACAACAGTAAGTAATATAAAAGCATGAAGAATGACAAATGAATAATAATAATAAAATGATTAATAACAAATTATTAATCTGTGAAATAATCAACAATCAGTGGATTAATTGTTCTAACAACCTTTGATTAATCAATTATCAACAATTGTTTGATGCAGTCCTACACATCATCGCACCTCAGAGTACAGGACCAGAACTCAAACTACAAGTTTTAATTTCAGACCTGCATTTTTTTTTATGACTGATTAGAGTAGAAAAATGAGTGAAACTTTTCCCACATGAATGGCAGTGATTCGGCTTCTCTCCAGTGTGGACCCTCTCATGTATTCTCAGATATTGTGACCGTTTGAAGCTCTTGTCACAATGTGAACATTTATAAGGTGTTTCTGTAGTGTGAACTGACTGATGCACTTTCAGTGCATCATCTGTAAAAAAAGTTTTCCCACACTCAGAGCAAGCATGATCCTTCACACCACTGTGTCTTTTCTGATGTGTTTTTAATGCACTCATCTGTCTAAAACTCTTTCCACACAAAGAACATACGTAAGGCTTCTCCTTTGTATGAACTTTCAGGTGGTCCTTCAGAAAATCTGCCCTAAAAAATGTTTTACCACATTGGTCACAATTATATAGTCTTTCTCTAGAATGAGTACGCAGATGTACTTTAAAAACACCTGATTTTCTGAAACTCTTCCCACACTGATCACATGTGTGCAGATTCTCTCCAGTGTGGATTTTCATGTGATCATTAAGGGCTCCTTTTCGTGCGTAACTCTTCCCACACTGAGCACATGTGTGCAGATTCTCTCCAGTGTGGATTTTCATGTGCTCGTTAAAGTTTGTTTTATGTTTGAAATTCTTCCCACACTGATCACATGCATATGGCTTCTCGCCAGTGTGGATTTTCATATGTTCATTGAGTAAATATTTTCCTGCAAAGCTCTTCCCGCACTGAACACATATGTGTGGCTTCTCTCCAGTGTGGATTTTCATGTGTACATTAAGGTTTTGTTTTAGCGAAAAACTCTTCCCACATAGATCACATGTGTACGGCTTCTCTCCAGTGTGGATTTTCATGTGATCATTAAGGTTTCCTTTTCGTGTGAAACTCTTCCCACACTGATCACATGTGTATGGTTTCTCTCCAGTGTGAACTCTTATATGAAGTTTAAGACCTTGTTTGTATAGGAAACGTTTTTCACACTGAGGGCAGGTGAAAGATTTTTGGGCACTTCTTGTCAGCAAAAAATTACTTTCAGTATGTGAGGAAGATGAAGATTTTTCTCCAGTTTTGACTTGATGTTTCTCCTCCGATTCACTCATGTCTTCACTCTCCTAATTCTCTTCCGTCAGGTCTGTAATGAAAGTAAAAAGATATGTAACTTTTGTCACTCTAGAGGTTAATAAACAAAACTGCATGCATCTTGCAGATGAACATTGTAGACAGAGCTACTTCTCTCTGTTTATGTATATGAGGGGTCACAAAGGTACTGGGCTACTCTACAGCGGTTGTCGTTCCACTCGGTCTAGAATATTCTGAATATAAACACTTATTGTAAGCATACCGAACTGATTCGGGATAATACAAAAATACGGTTTGGCAAATGGATTCATGATGTACTCGCTCATTATATACATTTTGTGTATTTTGAACAAATAAATTCCATCCTTCAATTTTCCAAACGACTTGTTCTACAGTATGCTTGGTCACAGGGGAGTAATTTGCAGTAAAAGAAGCATCAAAGAGAGAAATTTCAATGGAAGGATATAAAAGTGAGCATAAATGTAGCAGCAGACAACTGCAATACGATATAATGATTAATTTTGAATTTAGGGCTGTGCGATTAATCGAAATTGATTTCCAATTTTTATTTTTTACTTTTACGATTATGAAAAAACGATAATCAAGGGGAAAAAATATTATTGTGCTGTGTTCCGTTTCTCATTTTGACTTTTGTTATTAATCCTGCGCACGTTCCTTTCCTCTCCTTTAAAGCGGTGCGCTTTCGTCCCTCCCTAAAAGCCCAAACTTAACCTCCAAAACCGCCAAATCAGTTAACGTAAAATGATTGTTGTAAAATGAACTGTAGGGGTGTGCGATATTGACAAAAAATTATATCTCGATATTTTCTGGGATTTTATCGATAACAATAATTAGACGATATTTTGCTGAGTGTGTTATTGTGCTGGTACCTTAAGGACTGCCGAAGACAGCTGACTCCTAATGTTTTTAATATTCCTCATATTCTGTGTGGTGGTCAGTTCATACTGATAAGTACTGAAATCCAATAAGTTTAAACTGATTTTTGCATTTTATGGGGCATTTTTACCGTTATAAAGCCATTTTTTCTAAAAGTGTCCATTATCTTTTGAGTCAAATTCTTACATTTAATCAGGGAATTAGAATATTGAATTCAATGTCACATTTGTAATCATGGTAATTTTTGGAGAAAAACGGCACTCTTCGTGTGAAATTGAATAACTATATGAAGTGGTATAAATATATAAATTTTGTCTTGAATTTGTGATCATTCTAAATTCATTTTAATAGACTGAATCATGCAGTGAAAGAAAACACACTAAATGCGCACACGCACTAGTCTAGACTTCACGTAATGTATGCGTGTGCTCTGTAGGGATGTTTTGAATGGTTTTTGCAAAATACTCGATAATGTCAAATCGCACATCGTTAAAACAACAATTACGATATTATCGCAGACGATATATATCGCACACCCCTAACTGCGGGATTTGCTTGATATTAAAGTTATAAAGAGTTATTAAAAGCGTTTTAAGCTGAGAACTCACTCTTTTTCCTAGGCGCTTTCTGTGCATGCGTTCCGTTAGTCAGTATCGGCAAGTATTCATGCAAGTACAGCACAGGTGATTTATGTCTAAAATGAAAATCGGGAGAAAATCAGATGTGTATTGAAGCCTATTTGAGACTGCAAGGCTCTGGCTCTAACTATAAGCAGTATATACACTCCTGAGGTGTCAGTCAGGACACAAAGAATGAGGAGACTAGAGCTTCTTTCCAAAGTGTATGTAATATTAGTCTAAAAATAACCAACATAATCTTACTATAAGAATAAATAGGTACATATTCACAAAATAATCCGTCCAGTATCATCTTTAAATAACAGTTAAAGCTCTAAATATGCAGAGGATGTGCAATTTTAGACAATATAACCATTAGTCTGATCACTCGAAGTGACTGTACATTCACAAACAATGCAATTTCCCAAATAACATCATCAAAGTGGCAATAATACTGGATAATCTTTCTGCAGTATTAAAAGTTAACAGATGGCAGACCTATAACAAGGTAAGCCGTAACATAAAACTCTGTATTTATCATTAATTGCGTCGCACATCTTGCTTAACTTTCAAGCGAACACACGTGATTCGTTACATGTCCGTGCATGCCATTACAAACGTACAAAGTTAAACAATACACTTCAAACATGGTTGAAAACATATAGAAATATAAGAAAACTTACTTTATGGTCATGTACTACCACTCTGAACACCAAAACACCAACGAGCATCCAAATTCCAGGAACTGTAGGAAGAAACAGCAGGCAGCAAACTATAATAATAATGCCTCCTACTGGATGCACCGGAAACTGCACTCTTCAAAGTATCAAAATAGAAGTCCCTCAATAAAAGTCTACCTTTCTCTAGGAGCCTTTCATACACTATTGCTTCATTGTTTTTTTATAGAAATTTCACTGGAATCTATTTTTTATATCATCGTGATTATGATTTTTTTTTCTCAATAAATCAATTATATTTCTCTGGAATTTTCCATTGATGATCTTCCAAATATCACTTTTAAACGTTATAAGCACAAAGTCACATGTGTTTGTTGTGAGAACTATTAGATTTTTATACAAATTGTAGTGTTGGCTGCATTCATCAATGCTGTTACCAAAGTTATTGTAAGAAAATAACTTCTAAATAATTAAGATTAACTTCCATAATTCAAGAGAAATGTAATTTATTTCAGTAAATTAGATTTTGCCTAATTTATGCTAAATTTGCAATCCTGTTTACAACCCAAGTTTATTTAATACATTTTGTGTATTGCTAGAAAATAGTTAAATGTATTTAGACGTGTTCAAAAGTTTAGTAACACAGTTGCAAAAAATTCTGAACCAGTATAAAATGAATAAATAAAACAGCTCTGGTAATAAATATCAGTATGAATTTTTCTCAAATCTTCTTTCACTGACCATTTTTTGAAAACAAATAATAAAAGATTTTTGTTTCAGGCTCCAGTTTGTTCCCAGTTCATGACTGGGTTTCAGTCTAAATCTGATTAAAATGTTATGTTCCCAAAGTTGTCTTTAATGAAGAATCAGGTATAAATACCAACCTCTTTGTTCTTCAGCATCTTCTTGCTCCATTCTGCAGGCTTCTGGATCACTTTTGTTCTTAATGTTTTTTCATGAACTCCATTTTCTTCACTTGTAGGCTGATGGAAATATTCGAGAATTTATTGGTGATCTGCTGTGGGAGGAGCTTCACTCCAGGTGAATTGCTGTGGGAGGAGCTTCACTCCAGGTGAATTGCTGTGGGAGGAGCTTCACTCCAGGTGAATTGATGTGGGAGGAGCTTCACTCCAGGTGAATTGACAAGATAAAAAATAAATCAGTTACTGAATTGATGTTTTCATTAATTCACACAATTTAAGCATTTGTGTTTGTTTATCCATCTAAGATGTAAACAAATTCACATTCTATGTATTTCTATTTTGTTTTTGAGTCAAATATAAACATTTTAATACATTTTTTACATTTCCTTTATTTGCTGTATGAACAAATAGACAAAGAGATATACAAACATACAAATAAATACAATTTTAAAAAGTATGAAAGTATTAATAAAAAGTATAATTCAGAAATAAATGTAATAATTTGTAAGCAATATATATCACTCCAATTGAGTTCAACATCATATAGCTGTGTTTTTGATCACTGGTGTTTAGATTTTTGTCATTTTAACATGAAACATTGTTTATCACACTATAATGAAATAAAAAATAAATAAATAAAAATTAAATAAATAAATAAATACTGTTAAAGATAGATCATGTAGATATGGTGATGATGGTGATGGAGTAGTTTGTTTCAGTCTGTTTACACCAATTAAATGAGCTTGAAGTAGCAGTTTACAGGTGATCTGAAGACATCAGAATAATGAATAAGGTGAAAATATTGATCTGCTGAAATGCAATATAAAGGCATTTCAGCAGCCCTGTTAGTAAAGACACTCTTGAAACAAGCCATCAACAGGATCATCAGCACAGATCTCACTTTATTTTGTGTTTATTATGTGTATGTCTTTATTATATATTAAGTGTTTGGGCTAGAAACTGACTAGCAATGAGTAAAGAACTGCACCAATATTATTTATCTTAATGTGGGACAAATAAAAAAATAATAATAATACATCAAAACAAATACAAGCAACTCCCATCTTTTTTCTGCTTCCTTTCCGTGTTGGAGACCATCTCATTAACTGCTACAGCTACAGCATATGTACAGTGGGTACGGAAAGTATTCAGACCCCCTTAAATTTTTCACTCTTTGTTATATTGCAGCCATTTGCTAAAATCATTTAAGTTAATTTTTTTTCCTCATTAATGTACACACAGCACCCCATATTGACAGAAAAACACAGGGGGGTCTGAATACTTTCCGTACCCACTGTATATATCAATCTAAATATAATTCGATTTAATAGCTGCATGAATTAGATAATTAACTTATTATTTTTTATGTGCTCTGGCAATGATCATGAAATGTTTTTGGTCATAAAACTGTTAATTTAATGTTTCTTGTTTCAAACGTCATTCACATTTATCAGATTCACATTTATATCTCTTGTGATGGAATTAAAGTCCCACGTGTTTCATCACAGGGTCAGTATAAAGTATTTTAGCTTTAACCCTTCCAGTAGCCTGCATATTTTAATTTTAACGAGGTAAAGTAACTAAAACAAATTTGATTTGCAAAGGTAAATGCCATAATGGAAATAAATGTAGAAAATATAATCGCAACAGCACTATATCATGTGACATGCTCTAACAATAGTCCGACATATATCACACACAAACATGAAAAAACACAAAATTGCCCATAGCGTAGTGTGTATTTGCTGGTTATGCATATAAAATATGATGTCATAATAAGTTGTGTTATTGTTACGTCACATAGCTACCCAGTATCATTTTACTGACTTTATCTTTGAATCTCAATAAGCAAAATGAACTACTCATATTGAAGTAATTTCATAATTTGAGCAATATTCGATCCTTTTACGATTTAAGAAATCATTATAATGCATTATAATGCAAAGATAAATAATGAGAAACTTGCAGTGTTAATTTCGTTGACGAATAATTTTCGTTAACTACATTTTTTTCACCGACTAAAACGAGACGAGGACGAACTAAAACTCGTTTTGAATGACAGAAACTATGACAAAATCTATTGACATTTTCGTAAACGAATAAAAACGAGACGAAAATGTTAGGGAGGGCAAATGGGAGGACAGCACATTTTGATTTAGTTTTAGTCAGTATTTTGATTAAAATGGCATTTAGTTAGTCATCTGAATTTTTTTTTGTTTTAATCTGGTTTTAGTCGACTAAATATCATAAGATTTTAGTCGACTAAATCTACAGTAAATTTATTCGGCTAAAATCTAATGGGTTTCCAAATTCACTAGGTTTGATATGAAGGTTTTATCATGATAGACACCGATTTAACTGCGATGACACACAACATGCCTTTATGTTAAAATGAAATAAAACCACTTCTCATAAAGAACAAGAACATGGTCTTCTTTTCAATGAAATACAAATGGTTGTATAGGCTAATTATGCATTCTTTATAACAACTTGTGTACCACATTCTTCATTCTTTCAAGCAGACATATTTATTTCTGTTAGTAAATTTAGATTAGTCTTTAGGGCTACTGAAGTGATTCAGTCAAGAGCAGTGAGTGATTTTCTGTCTTTCTTTTGTTGCTTGATTAACATCAATGCCAGACAATAGCAACCAAATTAGACTGCTGTCCCTTTAAAACCGGATGCACGGATGCAATGTACTGATACATATCCTAATATTCTCCCAACTGTTTATGTTCACATAAGACATAACCGAGTGTGTTTACGTGAATACCCGTCAAAACAGACAATTCGACATCATTTTGTGTGTATTTCTTCGTTCATGAGACGCGAAAGAGTTCTCGTGTGCTGTGTGAGAGCTTCAGCTTCAGTGTGTGTGCGCTCAGAAAACCGGACCGAATTGAGTTCTCTTTTGAGTCGTCAGATTTATCCATACGTCTTCTCTTACTCCCAGATATCGGCATTTTTGTACGTTTTATGAGACGTGCAGCAAGTGTATGTTAGCTTATGTCCATCCCGCCGGTTCATATGTATGCATCTAACTAGGTCCCTCCCTAACATTTTCGTCTCATTTTTATTCGTTTACGAAAATGTCAATAGATTTTCGTCATAGTTTCTGTCATTCAAAACGAGTTTTAGTTCGTCATCGTCTGGTTTTCGTCGTGAAAAAGATGTCGAACACTGAAAGACAGAATTGTCCTTTCATGGGAATACAACATGTACGTTGGAACATTAAAGGCAGGGTATGTGATTTTTCAAAAACACTTTAGAAAACTGATTAGGGCCGAATAGCAAAACAAACTTGTAGCCAATCAGCAATAAGGGGCGTGTCTACTCGTGATGTGGAGGAGAGAGCTTTCAGTGCATGGTACGGACATTAGCCGAGCCGAGCGACAGAAAGATAGAGATGGCGGATAAAAAAACAAAAGAGGAAAACGTCTGCGGAACGACAAGGCAAGAAGTAGGACCCGTGTAAATATCGGATCAGCTTTCCAGAGAACTCAAGGAGCGGAGGCCTGCAATCGGACGCCGAGGTTGCTTTGTTTCTTCTCAATAGGTGAGTAACACAGTGTCTACAACAGCTAAAGTCTGCCTACACCGGACGCGATCAAACGACCGTTGAAAACCATTTGAAATGTATGTCAGCACGTCATAAATAGAACCCGGCAGCAGTTTTCTGTCGGGGATTTGTTGCGCCGCGCCGCTCACGTCCGAAGACACGGTGTAACATTGGTTTTGCTTTGTTTCACAGAACTAATCGTTGCCTGGGTTGCGTACGTATATGTGGGGCGGAGCTATCAAAATAGGGGCAAGACCCTTTTGGGGTAGGGCCGTGTTTGTTTTGGTGATTTCAAATATCAACATTGGCTACCAGAAATCGCTTACTCTGCCTTTAAAGTGGAAACATTGCAGAATGAGAGGAGATGAAAACAGTGAGTGAGCTAGTGTAAAGTCTTTTTATTAATGAGTGCAAAAAAGTAGTTTGGTTTGAATAGATTAAAGGGTTAGTTCACCCAAAAATGAAAATTCTGTCATTAATTACTCACACACGGTTACGCTGTTTCTGTTCAGATCAAATCACAACAATGTAGGAAACAGATCCAGCGTGACGCAGCTGACACAGAACAGCATACGTTGTTTATGTCCAGCGGATATTCTCCATTTCTAAAAGGCTATTTAGTTTGTTTAATAAAAGAACAAGGTATAGACCTGTTCTATTGGAAAGGTAACTTTAAATGACTTCTGTTGTGATCTGGCGCTATAGAGAAAATATAATCAAATTAAGATATTTTTGATGGAATCTGAGAGCTGTCTGACCCTGCATAGACAGCAACGCAACTGAAATGTTCCCAAGTCCAGAAACGTAGCAAGGAGATCTGTAAAATAATCCATGCGACATCAGTGGTTCATCTGCAATTATAAGAAGCTACGAGAATACTTTTTGTGCGCAAAAGAAAAAAGAAAAAAAACGACTTTATTCAACAATTAGTCTCCTCCGCATCACCCTGGTGCCATTTTGGAGAGTATCAGCTGGATGTAAACAACGTATGCTGTTCTGTGTCAGCTGCGTCACACGGTTACGCTGTTTCTGTTCAGATCAAATCACAACAATGTAGGAAACAGATCCAGCGTGACGCAGCTGACACAGAACAGCATACGTTGTTTATGTCCAGCGGATATTCTCCATTTCTAAAAGGCTATTTAGTTTGTTTAATAAAAGAACAAGGTATAGACCTGTTCTATTAGGAAAGATAACTTTAAATGACTTCTGTTGTGATCTGGCGGGCCGCTCCCCTAATATAATGGCAGGGGAAAACACTGCATCACATATATTAGATCCGTTCCCGGATCCCGGATCCCGAATCCCTGTCAGAAGATATCTGATATTGTTTTGTCTGGTGTCCAAAACCAGTAAAACCTGTCAACAGAAAGTCTTGTCTGGTACCCAAAACTCTGTTAACAGTCTTCTATCAGCCTGAAAAGTTTGCCTGAGAAAGACAGGTAAGAGCAGAAGCAGAAGATGAAGTGATGATAATACAAAGACCACGGTTTATTGAATAATCTTAGTTGCGTATGTTTCAATGCTCAGACTTCATCTGAATGCCTATGTCTAAAAGCTCAGACTTAGTCTGGCCAGTACAAATCCAACAAGTGTTATTATACCAAAGCAAAAACAATGGAAAAGCACTGCTTCACAACATTTTCCTGCGACATTAAAAACCTTTAATTCTTACATTCTCTAATCTCTTACAAAGCATACAGTCATAAGATTAAACAACAACAGCAAGCATTGCAAGAGCAAGGAAATAAGTAAAAGAATAAGTAATTAAAATATAAAAGCATGAAGAATGACAAATGAATAATAATAATAAAATGATTAATAAATAATTATTAATCTGTGAAATAATCAACAATCAGTTGATTAATTGGTCTAACAACCTTTGATTAATCAATTATCAATAATTGTTTGATGCAGTCTTACAGATCAGAACTCGAACTACTTGTAATTTCAGACCTGCATTTTTTTTTATGACAGATTAGAGAAGAAAAATGGGTGAAAGTCTTCCCACATGAATGGCAGTGATAAGGCTTCTCTCCAGTGTGGACCCTCTCATGTATTCTCAGATATTGTGACCGTTTGAAGCTCTTGTCACAATGTGAACATTTATAAGGTGTTTCTGTAGTGTGAACTGACTGATGCACTTTCAGTGCACCATCTGTAAAAAAAGTTTTCCCACACTCAGAGCAAGCATGATCCTTCACACCACTGTGTCTTTTCTGATGTATTTTTAATGCACCCATCTGTCTAAAACTCTTTCCACACAAAGAACATACGTAAGGCTTCTCCTTTGTATGAACTTTCAAGTGGTCCTTCAGAAAATCTGCCCTAAAAAATGTTTTACCACATTGGTCACAATTATATAGTCTTTCTCTAGAATGAGTACGCAGATGTACTTTAAAAACACCTGATTTTCTGAAACTCTTCCCACACTGATCACATGTGTGCAGATTCTCTCCAGTGTGGATTTTCATGTGATCATTAAGGGCTCCTTTTCGTGCGTAACTCTTCCCACACTGAGCACATGTGTGCAGATTCTCTCCAGTGTGGATTTTCATGTGATCATTAAAGGCTCCTTTTCGTGCAAAACTCTTCCCACATTGATCACATGCATATGGCTTTTCACCAGTGTGGATTTTCATGTGTTCATTAAGGTTTCCTTTATGTATGAATCTCTTCACACATTGATCACATGCGAAAGGCCTCTCCTCAGTGTGGATTTTCATGTGTTCATTAAGGTTTCCTTTTTGTGAAAAACTATTCCCACATTGATCACATTTGTGTGGCTTCTCTGCAGTGTGGATTTTCATGTGATCATTAAAAGGTAGTTGTTGTGTGAAACTCTTCAAACACTGATCATACGTGTACAGCTTCACTCCAGTGTGGATGTTCATGTGTTTGTTAAGGTTTCCTTTTTGCGCAAAACTCTTCCCACATTGATCACATTTGTGCGGCTTCTCTCCAGTGTGGATCCTCTTATGTGCGTCAAGGTTTCCCTTAAATGGGAAACTCGTCCCACATTGATCACATGAGTATGGCCTTTCCAGAGTGTGGATTTTCTTATGTTCATCAAGGTTTCGTTTTTGTGGGAAACTCTTCCCACACTGATCACATATGTGTGGCTTCTCTGCAGTGTGAATTTTCATGTGTTCAATAAGGTTTCCTTTAATTGTGAAAATCATCTCACACTGTTCACAAGCATATGGCTTCCCTTCACGATGAGATTTTATGTGAAGGTCAAGATTTTGCTTCAATGAGAAACACTTTCCACACTGAGGGCAAGTGAAACGTATATTGTCGTTTTTCGATGAGGGACTCCAGGATGTTTCTTCAGTTTTGACATGATGTTTCTCCCCCTCTTCAATCAGTTCTTCAGTCTCCTTGTTCTCTTCTATCAGGTCTAAAATAAAAGTTCAAAAAAAGTTTCAAAAGTTTGAATTTCAGTAAACCACGGAAATAATTTATAAATTAAAAAAATCAAAGAGAGAAATGTGAAAGGAAAAGGACGTGAATCCTGCCATAATAGTAGAAATATGAAGATTCTTATGCATTTATTTGAATTGGGTAAATTTATCATCCAATTATCATTTTATTATTTTATCATCATTATATTTAAACATTGCAGGCACAAATTGAACGTTTTTATAATGAGAACTACTAACTATATATTTCATTAACTATATTTTATAAGTCAGGGATGTAAAATTGTTTGCTGCAGCATCGCACCTCAAAGTACAGGATCAGAACTCAAACTACTTGTAATTTCAGACATGCATTTTTTTTAATGACCGATTAGACAATTAAAATGAGTGGAACTCTTCCCACATGAATGGCAGTGGTACGGCTTCTCTCCAGTGTGAATCCTCTCATGTATTCTCAGATATTGTGACCGTTTGAAGCTCTTGTCACAGTGTGAACACTTATAGGGTGTTTCTCTAGTGTGAACTGTCTAGTGCATTTCAGTGCACCATCTGTATTATTAAAAAAAAATAATAATAAAAAAAAAAGTCTTCCCACACTCAGAGCAAACATGATCCTTCACACCGCTGTGTCTATTTTGATATATTTTCAAAGAACCCATCTGTCTAAAACTCTTTCCACACAAAGAGCATACAGTACGTAAGGATTCTCCTTTGTATGAACTTTCTGAGAACTACTAACTATATATTTCATTAACTATATTTTACAAGTCAGGGATGTAAAATGTCCAACATGTTAGTAATATGGTTGCAAAAATTGTGAAACAGATATAAATAAAAATAAAAATAAAACAGTTCAGATCATATTTGGTAAGAAAATTGAGTTCTAGGCTCCATTGTGGGCACAATTCATGGAAAGTTACCTGGATATTATTTGCTTTAAAGCTGCAGTACATAAAAGTTTTTTGTCTAAAACAAACAAAAAACAATCAATGAATCATTGACCTAGTACATTAGTGTTCAAAAGAGTAAAATGGTAAGCTTATAATAATGTTTTATTAATCATTTGAATGGTCGGGTTGGATTTCATGGGAAATGTCAGTTTCATCACATTCAACTTTGCATGATGACGCATGTCCAAACAAAAAAAAGAAAGCTTTTCAGAGATGGCAACAACTCTGAGACTTAAATTGTAATAGATACAACAGGGCTCGACAATAAGGACTGCCCAATGGCCTAACTATATTTTACAAGTCAGGGATGTAAAATGTCCAACATGTTAATAATATGGTTGCAAAAATTGTGAAACAGATATAAATAAAAATAAAAATAAAACCGTTCAGATCATATTTGGTAAGAAATTTGAGTTCTAGGCTCCATTGTGGGCACAATTCATGGAAAGTTACCTGGATATTATTTGCTTTAAAGCTGCAGTACATAAACAAACAAAAAACAATCAATGAATCACTGACCTAGTACATTAGTGTTCAAAAGAGTAAAATGGTAAGCTTATAATAATGTTTTATTAATAATTTGAATGGTCGGGTTGGATTTCATGGGAAATGTCAGTTTCATCACATTCAACTTTGCATGATGACACATGTCCAAACAAAAAAAAGAAAGCTTTTCAGAGATGGCAACAACTCTGAGACTTAAATTGTAATAGATACAACAGGGCTCGACAATAAGGACTGCCCAATGGCCCGATGACCAGCGACTCTGAAGACTGACGCAAAGAGGAGAAAATACTGTAGCAGGCAGAGCAGCTCTGTTCACGATGCGCAAAATATAGGAAGAAAATACTAAATATTGAATTTTATATGGATGTATTTATGAGGGGAACTGACTGTTTTCAGAAAAGTTTACATGGCGTTTTCTTTTCATCTTGGCTCGGTATAATGCATTTAAAGTAGTGCTAATACGCACAGCGCTGCTTTGTGTACAGCAGTCAGTAACCAAGTAAACGCTGCTGTTCCGCAAGCGCCTCCGGCTGGCAGAGTGTGAAATTGCATCTCATTCAGCCCACCTGCTGTTTCGGTAATATGCAGGTGTTTTATGTAGCATAATTTCACAAGTCAGACCATTCTGTTTTTGCTTCAAATTTTGAAATTATACAGTCTAAAATATTGGTGTCATATAAGCTTATTTATTAAAATACAAGATAACGTAGATCAAAAACAATGACAAAGGCAACCATTAAATTTTTTTGTGGCAGGGCCAGTGAAAATGTTGGCAGGGCAAGTAATAATTTAAACCACTGGCCCGAACGGGCCAGTAAAAACAATCCTTAGCGTTGAGCCCTGTACAAGATATCTAGCAATCATTATTTCAAACATCAGCATGACCTAACTTTTGTAACAGCGCGGATGAATCTAATGTTTTGAGGTGTAGGTGTGGCTGTCAGTCAAGGCACCAGTGTGGATATTCACTCTACGCCTAAAATAAGATGTTTCACCAGAAAATGTCATTTGAACAAGTAACATGTCTGGTAGTTTTGTTCTGACCACCTTAAAGGGGTCATATGATGCGATTTCAATTTTTCCTTTCTCTTTGGAGTGTTACAAGCTCTTGGTGCATAAAGAAGATCTGTAAAGTTGCAAAGACTAAAGTCTCAAATCCAAAGAGATATTCTTTATAAAAGTTAAGAGTCAGCCACATCTACCTAAAACGGCTCGTTCTAACACGCCCGATGTGATCTACGTCACGATGTGGGAAGATTTGCATAGCGCCGCCCAAATGTTCACGCAAAGAAAGAAGGCGTAACTTTTATTCTCGCTGTAGTATTGTTGCCGCCGCCATGTCGTGAAGGCACTGTGTGTTTCGTTGTGAAAGCGAAACTACTTTGTTTGGCCTTCCAAAAGAGGACACGACTAGAAATCAGTGGTTAAGTTGTATTTACAACAACGTTCCAGAACAGTTCAACCCAAATATTCAGATGTGTGCAACGCATTTTACGGAGGACTGTTTCCTGTCCCATTAATTCCCCTCTCAGTTCATGCTTTGACATTTGATCAAGTGGTATTCAGTAACAATACCATTATTGCTCCAAATAATCGAAATAATCATAAACACGAACATACAAAATCACAGGTCTTAATGTATTTAACATTAGTTCCTCACATCGTTGTCTGCTAGGCTAAACGTCTATTTCAGTCAGCAGACGCCTGAAAGACGCACAAATAGCGCTGTACCCGTTGAAAACAATACAGAATGACTGCATAAAATGTTGCTTTAAACTGTGTTTTATACTTGTATAAATATATGAAGCACCAAGAACTGACTATTTCATTGTCTTACCTCAGGAGACCCAACACTGACTGATGACACTACTGCCGACGTCTTCTTCTTGTTTTACGGCGGATCGTATATCAGTGAATTATCGCCACCTATCGCCGAATGGACCATTGACTACGTGTGTGACACGTGGATGTTGTTTATTTAATTATTCCTTGTATCAGTTTTTTTTTTATTATTGTGGTTTTATACTAGCCTGTATAAACTACGTGAACTAATGACTACGCTAATTCTGCAAAGAACCAGCTATCAAAGAACAGATGCATTGCAACATATTATGAAACATAAATTGTTCAGCTTTTTTATTGAACTTTCTTTCAACAGGTCATAAAGTAGATCATATAGTAAATCACTAGCAAAATTGTGATGACTGACAGCAATAATAACTGTAACAACATTGTGGAATCTCATGGCTATGAACAAGAAATATGGAAACAACAGCTTAACCAATTTGGTGCTTTTTCACGATTTATATATATATATATATATATATAAATAATTATTATTAATGACCAAAGATTTGCTGCTTTTAAACTTGACCCCTTGATCACGTGTGCAGCTTCTCTCCAGTGTAGATTTCCATGTATCTTCTAGTTTCCTTTTCGTGTGAAACTCTTCCCACACTGATCACATGTGAAAGGAATGTTAAGTTTAGGTTCTTTGTATGGGAAACTGTTTTGAGTCTTTGTAGTAAAAAACTAAAAAACTTTCAGTCTATGATCAACTTAGATTTTTCTCCTATTCTGACATGAAGTTTCTCCTCCGACTCAACTTCTTCACTCTCCTTATTCTTTTCCATCAGGTCTACAATTACAATAAAATATTATTTTAAATAAATAATAATAAAATACAATTATTTAATTTCCAGTAAATCATAAAAATTAGTAAGATATGTGAAGGGAAAAGGCATAAAAATGAATCATGATGTAATAACAGAAGGTAGACAACTGCTATACAAAATTATTCATCAGCATTGCTTCCTAAATGCCTTTTCCTTTCCAAATTCATGTCAAAATTAGAAAAGCTCTAAAATAATCAATTAATTAGGTTTTTTTTATGTTCTATCAGCTGTCAATTTTTTTATTGTACTATATCCCTTACAAAATGGCATGAATTTCACATGATCAGAAGGTTTTGGAACAGTTCCCATGTAAAATCCATGTGATCAAGTGAAACAGGTGGCGTCATGTTGTCCACATGTGATTATGTGGAAAACATTAGACATTCATGTGGTTTTTCTGTAAGGGATGTGATAAATGTTTTAACATAAAATTATTTGTAAAAGTTTAATATCGATCAAGTTTGTCAAGTCAAGTCACCTTTATTTGTATAGCGCTTTATACAAAACTGGTTGTGTCAAAGCAGCTTTACAGAGTCAAACAGCCTTACTTTGTATAGCCTCACTTTGACGATGTTCTTCATGTGCTCAGCATAGCAATATAAAACTAAGCAAGCAACATTATGCCCTGGCACACATTGCTGCAGTTAGGCTATAAACTCAGACATTCGCTCATCACATTATTGCACCATGTTTGGAGAGGATGCAGTGTCACCCTTCAAGATGAAATACTTACTGTGACTTTGAACAACTGTTTTTTATATGAGTGCGTAGAGTAGATAAATGAGTAAAACTCTTCCCACATGGAATGCAGTGATACGGCTTCTCTCTAGTGTGGACCCTCTCCTGTAATTTCAGTTGGCTTGACTCACTGAATCTCACAGTGTGAACACTTGTAAGGTTTTTCTCCAGGTGTGAAGTCTCTGATGACATTTCAATTTTTCATCTGTAGTAAAAGTCTTCTCACACTCAATGCACATGTAATTCTTCACACCACTGTGTTTTCTGGTGTCTTTTAAAACCACCCAGTCATCTAAAACTCTTTCCACACGAAGAACACATGTAAGGCTTCTCCTTTGAATGAACTTTCAGGTGCTTCTTCAGAGTATCTGCCCCAAAGAAGTTTTTACCGCACTGACCACAGCAAAACTTTCTTTCTCTAGAATAAGAATACATGTGATTTAAAAGCGCTTCCATGTTTGAAACTCTTCTTACACTGATCACATGAATATGGCTTCTCTCCAGTGTGGATATTCATGTGGTCTTTAAGGCTTATTTTTTGGTTAAAACTCTTCCCACGTTGATCACAGGTGTATGGTTTCTCTCCAGTGTGGATCCTCTCATGTGCTCTCATGGCTCCTGACTGAGTGAATCTCTTGTCAGAGTGTGAACACAAGGTTTTTTTTTAGTGTGAGTTCTCTGGTGCCTTTTCAATTCAGTATTTTAAAGGGGTCATATGATGCGATTTCAAATTTTCCTTTCTCTTTGGAGTGTTACAAGCTCTTGGTGCATAAAGAAGATCTGTAAAGTTGTAAAGACTAAAGTCTCAAATCCAAAGAGATATTCTTTATAAAAGTTAAGAGTTAGCCACACCTAAATAATGTTCTTTTTAGCAGCATCATATGACCCCTTTAATAATAACCCTGCCCAGGGCATATTTTGACACGATTCATTCTCTAATGCGCTTATAAGTTACACACACTACTAATATATCAAGTAAAATATATAGTAGCCTATAACTTCGTTTTCATTTTGGTTCAGATTTTGCGGTCGCATCAGATCCCTTACTGGCATATGACTCGTGACTATTTTTCACTTTCATTTCAATTATATAGTGTTTTTTGTTATAGATGGGCTGTTGAAAAGCAGGATTAGGCGCACTAACCCCGATTATTGAGAAAACCCGGTACATCACTATCACTTAACGAATAATACTTTTTGTATTTCAACAACAACAAAATCTGGATTTCTGTTTCCAAATTTAGACCTATCTGAGAGAATTGATTTGTTGTTTTTCTTGTAGGCCTGTAAACATGGAGCACCAATTTCTTTTGCTCTTTTTATGGCTTTGTGGTAGGCTAACTGTTTTACTTACTAATGTTTTTCTGTGTTGCGATTTCTTTGGTAAAATATTCATTAATTGATGTTTTGTATGAAATGAACCGTTTTGTAAATTGTTCTGGTCTGTTTCAGGTGCTTTAGATGCAAAGGCAGATTAAATGAGGACCGATTCAGTGATGGAGGGATATCTCAACACTCATGATGTATAATATTCTTTAACATATACTAATTGAACGTTTCTGTACTTTTTTTTTTAACATTCTCTAATCATTTCCAGCTCCCAACTCCTGAAATTATCAGAAAGTATCGACCATGTACAGAAGGATCATTAAGGACAAAGTGTGTGTTGGTGTGTTCAGCGAAGAACGTTCCAAATGCGACTCTAACCTTGTATAACGTAAGCAGTTTATTCTCCATGACTAAAGTTTCTGATATTAATATCGATCCCGTTCTATGTCTGGAGGTGGAAAATAAGGATAAAAACAACTACAGCTGTGTGTTCAACAATCACATCAGCAGCCAGATTACACGTCTCAACATCACGCAACTCTGTCAGTCGTGTTCAGGTATGTGGCATTTATTTACCGACTTCATCTGAATTCTGTCAGACATTTTATTTCACTGAGTTCACTAGTTTGTTTCCTGGTGTTTTACAGTAAAAGCGTTTACCATTTAAAGATAATAGAAGGTGTTTACTTAATTCTCACAAATCTATCAGAATGCAATCAGAATGTTACTCCTCATTCCACCACTGAGATAAATATGTATCATGCTGTTTATTGTCCTGTGATGTTTTATTGCTGAAACAGCTACAACACAGGCACAGGTGTTGGTGATGGAGGGAGATTCTGTCACTCTGGACAGTAATTTTACAGACTTACAGATGGAAGATCAAATCCTGTGGATGTTTGGACCTCGAGAGAGACTCATTGCTGAAATTCTTAATAAACATGTCTACCTATTTGGCTATGATAGTGGGAGGTCCATTGACAGACTCCTGCTTGACAGTCAAACTGGAGATCTCGACATCACAAACACCAACAAAACAATCTCTGGAATCTATAAACTACAGATCAACAGTAAACATTTCAAATGCAGTGGTTTCAATGTTACTGTCTATAGTGAGTAAATTAATCATTTATGAATATACATAATCATAGTTTTCTTAAAACCTATTAATACATATTCTCCAGTGTTGGGGTAACACATTACAAGTAATGCTAGTTACGTAATCAGATTACTTTTTCAAGTAACTAGTAAAGTAACACATTACTTACTATGAAATATCTAAGTTACTTTTACAAATAAGTAATGCAAGTTACTTTGTTTTCCCATTTATTCACTGACACCTCTCCTGTCCCCATGTTGTGAGAAATCAGGAGTGAGGTGCAGAGGCACTTCTTTCAGGCTGAGGCTTAATCATTTCACTTTTGGTGTGAAAAGGCCTTTACAGTTGCCAAAAATAAAAAAGTTTTGCATTTCATGTTATTAAAAACAAATAAGCAAGCCCAGCCCAGGTGACAAAAAGTAACGCAAAAGTAACATAATGGATTGCTTTTCATAAAAAGTAACGATTAGCAATTACTTTTTTTATATTATAATATTGTAATGCATTACTTTTAAAAGTAGGCTAACTTTCCCCAGCACTGCTATTCTGGTATTAATGTTATGGCAATGTCTGTATTTGGTATCTGAGAGGTGACTGGGAATCTGACCCATGTCAGGAATGCAGTAACAGTACACTCATTTAGCCCAGCTTCCAGAGAATAAAGATATTATATTATATAATCAAATGTTATATTTAATAGAAAAGGGTTATCAGTTTGAACTTTGTTCTTATTAATTTTATTCTGTGGTTCTAATGATAGCTGTATGAGACATATAAAAACTAACTGTGCCTAGGGCCAAGAAGGTCACTCACTCACCATATGTATCTACTAACTCTTATGCATGCTTTAAGTTTATGATTTTTTTTTTTTTTTTTTTGAGTTGACCATTAGGTGCTATATGTTAAACTATGACAGTGAATCATGTGTTTTAGTTTGTATAAGTGCTCTGTGCTCCATGTGAATGTAATGTTCTGTTCAAGTGATGTACCACAGCTCAACCTCGAAGGGAAACGATACTGCCTATGTTTTATCTAATGGCGTATTTACAGGGGTTGTTTAGGAATATGACAGGCATGTGACCATGCCAAAGGAACAGTTGTACTAGTCTTTCTGTATTCTAAGTTAGTTAAAGGCTAGCTCCTCTTACTCATTTTCTACAGCCTTTGGAAGTGTGGAGAACTCTGTCTTCTTCAGTAAACTCTCTGTCAACTGACAGAACTTCAGATTTTACTCCTGGTCTTCATTGAGCATATTGGTCTCTATGTGGTTTAACTGTAATTCCCCTACAAAATTCTTTATTCTCTCTGGTTTTCCAGCTCATCTGCCCATTCCTGTCATCACCAGAGAATCTCCACAATGTTCTTCATCATCATCAGGATCATCAGTGTCCAGTTGTTCATTGCTGTGTTCAGTGTTGAATGTGGGTCATGTGACTCTCTCCTGGTACAAAGGAAACAGTTTATTGTCCAGCATCAGTGTGTCTGATCTCAGCATCAGTCTCTCTCTACCTCTGGAGGTGGAATATCAGGATAAAAACACCTACAGCTGTGTGCTCAACAATCCCATCAGCAACCAGACCAGACATCTGGACATCAGTCAGCTTTGTTCAGGTTTGCTGGCATTTGATATTAGTGTTCATTTAGTAAGCTATGGCAGTAAACAGATAATAGGGTAAGAAACCATACACTTCTAGTCTAATTTATTTTTATTTATTTTTTTTTACAATTTTTTATATTTTAATCACACATTTAAAACTGTGAAACAAAACCATTGGAAGGCCAAAAAAATAAAATAAAATCATGCTGCTGTATTTGTACGTTTATTCTGTTGCTTAAAAACAGGATTTTCAGAATTTGCTTTCAGTAATTACTGTTTTCTTATCATCATTACAGATCAGAGCCACATGCTGAAACAAAGTATGATAAGTGGTTGGACTTTTGCTGCTGTTTTATTGTTTGTGCTGGTCATCATTGCAGGTGTGAAAGTCTGGAAATGTAGACAAGCAAATCAAAATGGCAAGTATCGCTGATATAGCCTATGACTTAGAAAATAGTTAAAATGACACCACAATATGTTTTGTAATTACCATTTATGTTTGTACAAGTGGAGGAACAATATTTAGTCTTTATTTTTTTATATTATATAATTATATTGATATTATTATATATGATATAATTTTTGAAAGTCTGGAAATGTAGACAAGCAAATCAAAATGGCAAGTATCGCTGATATAGCCTATGACTTAGAAAATAGTTAAAATGACACCACAATATGTTTTGTAATTACCATTTATGTTTGTACAAGTGGAGGAACAATATTTAGTCTTTATTGCCTTTGTGGTTTTAGTTTATGATTTGGCATCCTTTAGCATGTTGAAGACTGTTAGAAAACAATTGAAAAGTACTAGATTATAATGAGAAGTTATAAATACAGAAATGGATAACTGATGGTCAGTCAGTCAGTGGAAGATCTCACGATCTGAATTTTTGTGTTCAACAGACGCCAGGCTGTAAACTGAGACCCGTCAAAGTTTCCCAGCAGGTTAGATACAAGAAAAAAAATCATAATACATTCAATAAAAACCGTTTAATACAAGTTTAAAATGGCATTATAACAGTGTATTTGAAATATCATTTTAATAGCAGTGGCATCCAGCGGGGACACACCAGACACCAAATATGATGGACAGCAAAATGGAGATTTGATTCCCAATTCATCCTCCTTAAGGACACCACAAAAAAACTAAAATCTCTTTTATGGAGAAAAATCTCTTTTAAATCACACGTTATGATAATTCTGTAACAACTAATTTAAAAAAAACATCACAATCTATATAAAGGATTATAATAGTAGGATAATAATCTACATATAGGATTATATAGGATTTGTAATTGATGTGCTTGTCTTTTCCCATGACATCCTGAATCCCATTTGCAGATTCATGACTATGAACTGTATAACTTTAACTCAGACTAAAATATATTTTTCTTGTATGAATCACACATAAATTCAAAATGGATTTTCATAAAGACTCTGTTTTGGATTTTGGATTTTTCTGGAGCCTATACTATTTTAACTTGACATTCTGCATGAAAAATCTCTTTTATGGAGAAAAATCTCTTTTAAATCACACGTTATGATAATTCTGTAACAACTAATAAAAAAAAAACATCACAATCTATATAAAGGATTATAATAGTAGGATAATAATCTATATATAGGATTATATAGGATTTGTAATTGATGTGCTTGTCTTTTCCCATGACATCCTGAATCCCATTTGCAGATTCATGACTATGAACTGTATAACTTTAACTCAGACTAAAATATATTTTTCTTGTATGAATCACACATAAATTCAAAATGGATTTTCATAAAGACTCTGTTTTGGATTTTGGATTTTTCTGGAGCCTATACTATTTTAACTTGACATTCTGCATGCCTAGGTAAAATTACATAATCCTGTTTTTCAAAATGCAGGTTTGGATTTAAATTAATTTACATTGAGATTAAAGAATTCCTCTGCACTTGTATAATATGTAAATGCTGCCCCCTACAGCACTTTTCAGGAGTTGTCTAAACATTTTTTCGCAAGCCAATTCAATAAAAATGAAAGAAAAAGAAACGTATGCAATATTTACAACAGGTTTTTTCTAATGTTTCAGTGTTTAGTTTTAAATAAATAAAATATCACAGACATAGATGATAAGATCCATATGATTTAATTAGCATATTAATTAATTATATGTTAGTCTGCCTCACCCCAGGCTGCAAGAATCTCATGATCTGATGAAAAAAACGTAACTATTTTACGAGGTGGTGATGTCGTGTGAATTCATTTTGAAGTTGTTCTTCTTGTTTTTTTCCTTTCAGCATTTCATGCATCCATTTTCCAAACATAGGGTCGCGGACATGCTGAAGCCTATTAGCATTGCCAATTTGGCATCATTCCACTTAAATAAATAAATAAAATAAACGTACAAGCAAGATATAACTGGAGGCCATGTGCAATGAGGTCAGTCACACTAAACATTTTTTGTCCTTAGTTCCTTAGTTTCGGCTTATTGGTTGATTTTATTTCCGCGTTGGCCCAAGTATGAATGAAGCAAAAGTGGAGTTTAATTATTCTGGATTTTTGGGCGAAGAATACACTGTCAAAAAAAATCTGTGACATTTACTGTAAAATACCGGCAGCTGTGGTTGCCAGAACTTCACTGTAAGAAATATAGTAGCAACATTTTAGGTTTTACAGACTTAAAGGCAGAGTAAGTGATTTCTGGTAGCCAATGTTGATATTTGAAATCACCAAAACAAACACGCCCCTACCCTTCATTTAAAAAAAAAAATAAAAAAAAAACATCAAATATGAAGTGTCATGCAGGGGATTCTGTGAGTGTCAATTTACGGTTTGTCACTGTAAATTATACAATGACTTTTTCTTTTTCACTTCCAAAAACCGTATTTTTAACAGTATTTTACTGTAAAATTACATTAAATGTAATTACATTTATTTACCGAATATTGTATGGAAACTTACTGTTAACTAGTTAACAGGTTTTTACTGTAGCATTTTTACAGTCTTTCACTGTTAAAATCACAATCATTTTTTACAGTGTATGATCACCCATTTCTGCTGCTCTGTCTCCGATAATACATATTATGTTCATGATTTCAGCTGTTGCAACGTTTTCTTTTCATTTAAATTTTCAAAATGTTTTTGTATTTTCTTTCTTGTTTATGTTGTTTGTTTTATCAAATCACAATATAGGCCTACCTATGAAATAACGGTTGTTAAATATTAGCAATATGTCTATCATTTCCGTCTGTGTTTCAGGTGTTGATACAGATGTAATGAAGTCGATATCAGTGATGGAGGGATAATCTGTCACTCTACACACTGGTGTTTCTACAATAAAGACCACATAATCAAGAGGATCACACAATGTGGACGTTTGGACAACAACACACGCGCATTGCTGACCTTTTTTCTAGCATTAATTCTAATTCTAATTATGTTCATTCTGATATATTCAGAAATCGACTACAGGTGGACTTTAAAACTGGATCTCTAACCATCAGAAACATCAGAACCACAGACTCCGGACTTTATTACCTCAATAACGTCAATTCTGATCCCACCAGCAAAGTGACGTCAACCACATTTAATGTCTCTGTTTATGGTGAGAATTCTGGATATGAAATAATTTGTGTTTGTGTGTTATATTATGGACATTAATGTGGGTGTTACATTTTTTTATTCTGTTTTACAGCTCATCTGCCCACGGCTACCATAAGAGACTTAACAAACTGTTCTTCTTCATCATAATCATCATCATCATCATCACAGCAGAATTGTTCATTGGTGTGTTCAGTGGTGAATGTGGGTCATGTGACTCTCTCCTGGTACAAAGGAAACAGTTTATTGTCCAGCATCAGTGCGTCTGATCTCAGCATCAGTCTCTCTCTACCTCTGGAGGTGGAATATCAGGATAAAAACACCTACAGCTGTGTGCTCAACAATCCCATCAGCAACCAGACCAGACATCTGGACATCACTCAACTCTGTCACACATGTGCAGGTATGTCAGTGAAGATATTCATGGCTCTGTTGTTTTGTATAATAGACGTTGAACATTACTTTTATTGTGAAATGTTTAGCTCTGTGTAAAAGTTGCTTCTCTGTTGCAGACCCTGTTACTATTCTATCTTTTACCACTGATTCCAGTTTATCTGGCAGTTGGAATATTTTTCTACTGGATTTATAGGAAACAAACACAGGGTCGTGAGTATAATCTAGTGCTTATAGTGATTAATTTACAGAAACAGTAGAATTTATAGATACAATATTCATAGTTTGATGTGACTTTTTTTTTTTTTTTAATGGATAAACTCTACTTCTTGAATCCAAGTGTTGTAACATGAATTGGAAATCCAGAAGTCCATTAGTTTGAAAATAGTTTTAACATATTTTGATTTATTTGTTTTAAATTGGTGACACTGTTACATCTGAGGTCTTTTAGAAGTATATGTATGTGTTTCTGAGTGTGTCTGTGCTGGAGAAGGTGTGGCCTGCGCTCAATGCCAGCAGAGATCCTGATTGGTCTGCTCCTGGTTCCAGTGAAAAGGACCCAAACACGCTAAAAAGTGTTGCGTGCCATTTGTTTTGTGCTGTCTTGGTTTCCTCTGTGACTGTGTATGCTTTGAAAAACATGCTTGCGTTCCAATTGATTTTCTAATTCTTGGAATTATTTTTGTCTTCAGTTATATTGTGTGAATATCATTTGTAAATACTTAGTTTAAGGGAAGTAGGGAGTGTAACGCCTTTTCTTTTGCATATATTGTTTGTTCTATGTTTTGTGTTAAGGGAGTTAGGTAAGTTGTGTTGTATTTTTTTGTAATGTTTTTTTTTGGGGGGGGGGGATTTACAGGGTACTAAAACCCTAGTAATTTTTGTTTATTTTGGCCTACTGAGCATGTTATTTTTTAAGTTTAACTAATGGGGTAATCATGTTTGTGTTGGGAAATGTATTAATTTTGTACTAAATAAAAAGTATGTTTTACAATAACTTTATTTCTCCAGGCTGAAGCTATCTTTTATTTAATACATTTCAATGTGATTTCTGTCTGTATTTCTCACCACTAGAAAGTAATAGCATTTAACGACCAGAAGGTGGCAGAAACGATTTAATGTATGCAATCATTTACGTCACGTCACTGCATGCTTCTTTGACAAGGCGCGAGGAAAAGAGCACGGGGGAATTTGACGTTTGACGCCGGCGGGAAAATAAAGAGCCTTTTCCCGGGTTTCGAGATGAGGGCAGTCCTTTAGGTCTTCAAGTTCTTACTCCTCGTGAAAAAGTTCAATTTCATTCTAACCTCTTTATTATGACACAGAGTGTGCACGTAAACAGTGTCTATATCACAAAAAATTATCTTACGATTCACCTGTTTTGTAAAATGGTTTGACCTGGCAAATAACGCCTCAGTAACGAGTTGTGACTTGAGCGTTACTCCCGATGAAAAGGGTTTGTTCAGTAGTGAAGAGCACCATGAAAAACGTCCTTAAAATGCAAGGGTTTTGTAAGCAAAGACGCCAGGTGTCGGAGCAAAGTAAACAAAATATCACTTTGTGGACCTTTAAGATAGCATTACAGCTTTTTGTTGCATTTACACATATTTTCCATTGTTATATGCATTTTATAGAAAACTGTAAAGTTAGATATTTAAAGAAACTAGAATATAGAAATGATTACAACAGCCTAAGTACAAGATATTGACTATTTCTGTTCTTTTATGTTTGTGAGCTTGTGGTTTTATAGCATGCGTCAGACAGCGGCAGAACCCCCAGGCTCAATTTCTGCTTACTGTATTGTCAGATAAAGTTACAGGGTACTAAAACCCTAGTAATTTTTGTTTATTTTGGCCTTGTCCACTCCTGAATTTGCTCCCTTTGTTGTTGATTTTCACTTTAAATTTGTTAATAAATCTATTTTTTGTTTGATATCATCTTTTATATCATCTTTATAACCATTATAATTCCTGCAACGCCAAGCTAATATACCTTGTCTGAACTTGCATTTCCTTCATTCTGATAAAATACTGTTCAGAAACTAGGTCACCATCTTGCTCCAGTCTCTTTGTACACAGGTTTACAATAAAATGTTGCTTATTTCTCACGGTTGCTTATGGCATAGGGTTCAGTGTCATCAGTATTTCAGCACATTTTTGTTTATATTATAGCACTATTCTAAAACATTTTCCTCACAATGCTATATGTTAGTTGTCACATGCTCAAATATTCCAGTTGGTGGCAGGAAAGTTTAAATTAAAAGCCCTGTCTATTTTCGATTTCAGCAACAATAAAGACATTTTCTAAAACTGTATATTTAAAAATGTTTTGTATACTAAATGTAATTTACAGAATTGTTAAATAATTGTGAAATTGTTAATAATGAACCTGCATTGTTAATATGGGATAGGACAGACATGCTAGTTTCCTGATATTAAGCACTTTATATTCACACCCAAAACAGGATCAAGCATTAGCCACAAGTAAGTAAACAGGATGTTAAATAATTGTGAAATTGTTAATATGCCACTGTTAATAATGAACCTGCATTGTTAATATGGGATAGGACAGACATGCTAGTTTCCTGATATTAAGCACTTTATATTCACACCCAAAACAGGATCAAGCATTAGCCACAAGTAAGTAAACAGGATTATGTTGCACATTATGATTAAACAATATCAAACTCAAAATAGTGTAGGCTATGTTGGACAATTAGTCATGAGGTTGCAGGTAACTAATTTGGTACAACAGCATGCTAGTGAATGTGACATGCATTTATACAGGTTGAGTTCATTTTAGACCAAAGTAGGGCATCTGCTACATTTTAGACAAAATCTCGGCATTTAGTTAGCTTGTTCTTTTCTCTGCCAGTGGTACTAGTTAATAAGCATCAAGAGTTTCTTCTAGCTCCTGTAATAAAACAGACCCATTATAATGACGGTTATAATATCTGGACAATACCTAGGGTGAATTCGGGTAATCTGGGACATTTTTTGCAATTTTGACTTCTGCGATTTATTTCGATATCTATCTAACACATTAGGATATTGACTATTTCTGTTCTTTTATGTTTGTGAGCTTGTGGTTTTATAGCATGCGTCAGACAGCGGCAGAACCCCCAGGCTCAATTTCTGCTTACTGTATTGTCAGATATATTGACTATTTCTGTTCTTTTATGTTTGTGGGCTTGTGGTTTTATAGCATGCGTCAGACAGCGGCAGAACCCCCAGGCTCAATTTCTGCTTACTGTATTGTCAGATAAAGCAACTGCACTTGTTTTCCATGGAAATCCCCAAGCTCCCTCTCCCCTTGTGTTTAGGATATAAACACTGCGCAGAAGACTGGGAGGGAGAGGCAGGGTACTGAAAGAAAACAATGGATACTTTTGCTGATCCTTTTTCAGGTGTCTTTGCTAGGAATCGTGGCTGTGTGTTTAACCATACTGTATTGTTCCCACAGTTGTAGGTTATGTGCGTTTTCTTTGAACAGAGACCTGATGTCAATATTTGTAGAGGAAAGGACAAACATGGTAGACTGTACTTCATTGTCACAGGAAGTTAGGTCTTTTTAAATAACTCTGATGCTTTACATGGTCTGTCTTGAGACTTCTGACACAGGATGCGGTTTGGTAAGTGAAACAGTGACAGACCAAGATAAAAATACGAAACTTGTATTGATGCACAATTACAGGTTTGCAGCTCCCCCAGTGTATTGTTGTTTTACGTTACGCACTTACATCATGACGTATTACACTTGAAGTACCTCACCTACACCCAGTACCTCACATGTTTTCCTAATATTTTGTTTCATTTTTATTGAGCAGTATGAATATTATCTCTAACAGACAGAACCATTGTAAAATGGAAGTGGAGCATCTGAAAGGAAAGTAGGAGGTATTAAAATGAGTAGCTGATTTATGATTTATAAGCAAAATTTGAACACTATAGCCCTCCTCCATTACATAATCTGCTTACACAATGGTGTATCTTGATAAACCACAATGGTACTGAACATTGGAATCATGAGGGAATCCCACTTTTTATGTACAAAACTTTCCTACTTTGAAGCTCCTCAAACTAAACCCTACCAATTGTAAACATGTTAATCAGACAGCACTTACTGGAAACCGATCAAGTTACAGTATAAACACTGGGCTCCTCCCTTAGACTGCCATTAACCAGGCCAACTTCCTCTGAATGTAATTGATGCTCTCAGTTACTGATGAAGGTTTATCATTAGAAATAGGAAATGAGTGTGTAAGCACTGGGGGACACTAAGGTTCTGTTGTCCATGTCACACAGAATGCAAAATTCCCCCTGTCCTTTGTGTTTTGTGTGATGCTGATATATCACACTGTATGCAAAGAGAAGACAGTTGGCGCACATATCAGATAACATCGGCCATCTGGGAGCGGTAACTTGGCAACCGACTCGACCAATAAGGTAGTCAAAATACTGAAGCCCTTTCCTTTTACTGTCTGTTTGGAGATACAAGCAGGTTTGGTCAGTCTTAAACATAATGTTGACTACAAAACATGGAACGAATGAAAACGTTGGGACATTTTATAAGACAAAAGATCAAATCCTACAACAACAGTTGATCAATCGATTGGAGTTTAATACATAAACATGAAATTACTGCTCAGTGTAAATCTAATGGGACCGCGGGGAAAAAAACTATCTCTGATCTACAGGAAATGGTGGCCTACCAGAACCCAAAGTGTGAAAAAAGTGTGAACTGAGGGTTTTATGAAATTAAGTTTTAGATCAGTCTGTGACATCTGTTAGCATTTTGTCTGAAAAAAAACTATCTCTGATCTACAGGAAATGGTGGCCTACCAGAACCCAAAGTGTGAAAAAGTGTGAACTGAGGGTTTTATGAAATTAAGTTTTAGATCAGTCTGTGACATCTGTTAGCATTTTGTCTGTAAAAGGAATATACTTAATTATAAAAAAAAAGCAGTAATAGGGACAATAATTTGGGACTTTATGCCCAAATTACACCAATGTTATTTAGAATTGGTTCTAAAACGCTTTGTTGGGGCAACATGTTTACAATATACAGCTCTATCTTTAAACTACATTCTAACTGCCCAAATTACTTTTCCTGATATCAGTGGTATGGAAACATTTCCTTCATTTGTTTTGGAAACACGGGTGTGGGATGACATTAAACTCCAACTTAAAAACTTTCTTGTGGTACCATAATGTCATGTCAGATAATCAAGCAGATTCTCACTTATTTTATGGTAAAAAAATCGACATTTGAGGACATTTAGAAGTAATTTACTTCTTTGAACTGGCATTCTAGTCTCTCATCCAACCGTCAAACTACACTCTGCACTCTACTTGACGAAACTAAGCAGTTTTTACGAATAGTATTAAAATTCTGGTGAATAAATTTATTTAAATAACTTAATTTGCATTTTAATATACTATCTACAAACATTTTGTCTTATACAATCACAACGTTGGTGACTGTAAATGCCGAAAGTTGACGCTTACACATAAGGGTGACTAGTTCGTGTGAAAAAAAACAACAACTGCATGCACACTGCATTTTGGTTTTGACCTCTTTGATCTTTGTTGTATCTCAACAGGAAGTGGTGGTCACTCTGAAGGTGATGCGGCAGACGGTCTCATGGCAGGCGCTTCAGCCCGAGTGACCTAATTAGGCTTATGATTGTGCTAATCTGATTATTTTTGTACACTGTTTTTATTGTTTTAGTATTTATCAGAATCAACAATCTGTTGTGAGTTGCGCTGCACTGATGGGGACTTTTAGGCCTGAACTGTGAGAACTTCTGCATTTTTTTTTCTTGCAAACATCACAAAAAGATCATTGATCTCAGATGGTTGAGTCAGATTAGAGGCCTCAGTTTGCTTTGGGTTTTTGTAGAAGAGTGAAAAAGATGAGGAAGGGGCTTTGGGTTCAGAGAAGAGAAGAGCTGAAAACCACAGTGATGATTAGACTGTAACATGGTTTATCATTCAGATTGTAGACTTTGCATTGCACTGCAGGGTTTAACTACAAATGTGTATGAATTGCGTTTAGTAGAGTTAGCAAATAAAGTCCAATAAATTAAGTGAATGCTTCAAAGAATTGTTATTGTGTATGTGCAATTAGTTTAACCATCTCAATAAATGTATTGTTATTATAAATCTAGGTCAGGGTATTGTACCTCCAAGTTGTGTATCGAAGTGTGGTTTGTACCAGTGGAATGTGCAACCTGTGCACAATGAGTTTGAGAGATGGATGCGTGGTGGTGTGTGCATATGCGGTACCGGTGCAAGGTGTAGGTGGATGAGGTTTTTTCTGATGGCCTGATCTTAATACTGACTTATATACGTTAACAAAAGCTCTAGGAGAGGCAAATACTAACATTTCAAAAGTGCATTAAGCATATGTTATGTGCAACACAATCATACCAATATGTTCCAAAAAAACTGTTTTGACAACCTAAGCTTGTATGACCACACTCTTAAAAAATAAAGGTGCTTACGATGCCATAGAAGAACCTTTTTGTCTAAATGGTTCCATAAAGAACCTTTAACATCTGAAGAACCTTTCTGTTTTACAAAAGGTCCTTTGCGGCGAAAGAAGAATGGTTCTTCAGATTATAAAAAGGTATAAAAGAGATGGTTCTTTAAATAACCTTTGACTGAATGGTTCGTTTGAAGCACCTTTATTTTTAAGAGTGTAGCTGGTTTCTTGCGGTTCTTCAGATTATAAAAAGGTATAAAAGAGATGGTTCTTTAAATAACCTTTGACTGAATGGTTCGTTGTGGAACCAAAAATGGTTCTTCTATCTATGGCATCGCTTGAAGAACCGTTTGAAGCACCTTTATTTTTAAGAGTGTAGCTGGTTTCTTGCTGGTCCAAGATTATCTACAAGCTTGGACCTGCCTCCAACCATCTTTATTCCAAAACACAGAAACCATTTTCCAGTTAAAAGACAGAATGAACAAAATCTTAAGACGTTAATAATATTCAAATCGCAAAAAAAGACAGTACAAAATACACAGTAGCCTATAATGTACCAGAAAACTACTTCACTCAGTAATAGTCAAGGGCGGGACTAAAAACAGTGAGGTCGCCTCAAACGCACTGCATGTGAAACCTTTTTTCTTTTTAATTTGTAGGTTCGTGAAGAAAAAGTTTTCTTAATTATCGATTTGATGAAATCGGGCAAATTAAATGTGTAGACGCTGGTCGGTTTGAACACGGTTAGATCCGTGTTGCTGTCTTTTGTCCATCGGACACTTGACGGTTCTCGTAAAACACATCATGTGGATTTCAATTATCTTTAGGACAAAATGAGGACTATTATTTGTAAAACAACGTTTTTATGTCTCTTCCTGTTGGTCATGGATGGTAAGTGTTTTAACTGTGTCGCTTCGACTTTAGTCTGTTGGGTTTAAAACAGAAATATGATATTTATTCGCGTATTCTCCGCTGCATCATCCTCTGTCTGCACCTATAACACAACGTTATAGATTGTGACCAAAAACATGTGCGAATTTCTGTGGGTTTATCAGATATGGGATCAATCAGTAGGCTTGCCTACCAAACAAACAACGTACATAATGTAGTAAATTAGCTTTGATGGAAGTTGCGCCCAAATGTTGGATCAGTCATTGGCAATCTTTCTATAGAAACTTAAGAGCGCAACATTCTTTGTCGCGCACATACGTATAGGCTATCTAACGTTAACAGGATCACAAAGAAAGTAGTAATCTCCACGAGGGTAGCTTTAATTGACACAATTAATTAACACTAAACATAATTATAACCATGTATTATAAATAATCAACATTCCCAATAAGCACAGTCGACTCTGCATATTCTGCAGTATCCAGTGGCTGTTTTTGTTTTGTAATAGTTTTTTAGTTGTATTTGCCAGTGTATAATCATAGGAAACTGAATAAAACCAATAAAAATAGGTTAATTTCTTCAGAAGCTAAGAATAGTATACTGTAAAAATTAATTAAATTAAAGTAATTTTAACAGAAAAATAAATGGTTGGTTGGCTATAATGTCACCTTACAATGTACAGTATGATAATAAAAAAAATACGTTAAGTAAACAATATTAGTTATGGGGCAAAGGGAACTCCGCAGATTTATTTAGTTTCTTTCTTTTTTATCAGTCATGTTCATATAAGTGTTTTATGTTGCATTTTATGTTATTTAGTTCATGCTTAGTGTGTTAAGTCTGTACCCTGAAAAAAAAATCCAAATAGGTTGGTATGTTAACATTATATAATTTATTTACATATACATGGAATTGTAAAATATCGTTTTGCTCCTGTAATTCTAATGAAAAAAAAATACAGTATAATTTTGAATTATTAGTAGTACTATTAATATTAGTAAATTCTAAATGGCTCCTTCTATTTGTAAACCTCCTTCATTACAATTATTCTGGGAAAACGGTTTCTGAATGTGTTTCAGGTGTGTTTGGTGGTGATACAGATGTAATGAAGTCAGTGTCAGTAACTGAGGGAGATTCTGTCACTCTAAACACTGATGTTACTGAAGTACAGAGAGATGATCAGATACTGTGGATGTTTGGACCTAAAGAGAATCGAATAGCTGAAATCTATAAGCAGGTGATTGATATGTTTAGCAGTAATGAGACATTTGGAGACAGACTGCAGTTGGACTCTTTCACTGGATCTCTGAACATCAGAAACATCCGAAGCACAGACTCTGGACTTTATAAACTACAGATCCACAGCAACAGAGGGAACTCGGACAAGACATTCAATGTTACTGTCTATGGTGAGTCAAATATGACTTTAAAACATCTTAAAATATGTATAAATGGTTGTGAAGCTTATTATTGATCTGGTAGTAGTGACTTTTAACAGCACTAAAAATTAAAATGTATTTCCAATCTACTTTTTATTTTAAGCCAGCAAACTATAACCCCTAAAATGTAATGCAGCCTTTATTTTCTGTACAGTTATGTATTCTGTCTTTGTGTTTTTGTTTTGTAATGCGGACTATTATGTTGACTCCTTTGTATTTGGTTCAGTTCCTGTTTCTCTTTGTCATTAGCAAATTATGTGCACCTGTGTCTTGTAGGTAATTTACCCTTTGTGTAGCTCTTGTGTTTAGTTGGTTCTTGTCAATCCGTGGTGGTAATGTTGTGTAGCTCACTTCTGGTTTCCATGTTGGATATTTTGATTATTGTTCCACTTAATCTGCATTTGGATCCTGCTTTCCCTCATGTCAGAATTTGCCCACATTACAGCAATATGCGTATTCAATGTACATGTTTTCCAGCTCGTCTTCCTGTTCCTGTCATCACTGGTAACTCTTTAAACTGTCCATCATCTGAAAGATCCTCAGTGTCCACATGTGCACTGTTGTGTTCAGTGGTGAATGTGGGTCATGTGACTCTCTCCTGGTACAAAGGAAACAGTTTATTGTCCAGCATCAGTGTGTCTGATCTCAGCATCAGTCTCTCTCTACCTCTGGAGGTGGAATATCAGGATAAAAACACCTACAGCTGTGTGCTCAACAATCCCATCAGCAACCAGACTCAACATCTGGACATCAGAGAACTCTGTCAAGGTATGACCACATCAAGGTTTATTTATTTTTTTACTAAGCTAAATAGCTTCACTAAATACCATTTATAGTTTAAATCTCACAATATGCAGGTGGTGGTATTTCAGATTGAGTTAAAATACTTTCAAGGTGTTCTGTGTTATCAAGCTTTTTTATATATTCAGTACTTTTATATATAAATCAGTACTTATTTCGGACCATTTTGACAATTATACCAACAACCTACAGTTGTTGCTTTCTGTATAGTAGTGCAAGATAAAAATGAAGGCATGACTGCACATTTATATACTGGAAGTAAAAATAAAAAATTATTTAAAGGGTATTCTGTATAATGGATTTAAGTTTCAAAAAAACATTTTAAATTCCTTTTCTGCCTTCATATCATTGCTCTTCCATAAATAGTATTTATTTCTTTAAAGGCACAGGTGAATGTTAATTATTGTTTTTCCTCTTTCAATTTCAGATTGCAGTTCATGGTCGATTGCAATAATCTGCAGTTGTTCTGCAGTAGTTCTGGCTGTGATCGCAATTGTGATGTGCTGTCTTTACAGGAAATACGGAAAACCAAGGCCAAAAGGCAGGTCTTATCGTAAGCTAATGCAACAAGCATATGTGCATTTATGTTTTAATAATGATTTTATTACTTTTTTTTTTCATTCTTGTCTTTAGTGAATTATTTTGAACCATGTGCGCATGCTGCTGAAACCGTTCAGACAGACGAGAGTGAGGTAGCTTACGCCGAAACAACATTTTTACCTAATGTACAAAACAAGGTATGACTCTCATGGGCATGTTCACTTTTACACCAGATAAAAATGGTAAAATGTATGTTTAAATGGTAAAAAAAGTTTAAAAGTTTGCATGAAGCAATGGCAGTATACTGTTACTGGGATAGTTCTGTAACTCCAGCACATTAATCAGAAAACAATGCTCTTCTTCCTTGTGACTTTGCCAGCTTCTGGTATGAAGAACTGGGGTTTTCAGTAGTGTGATTACTCTGGAAATATCAAAACATAGCATTTGTAAGATTATGATTTTTCAGCTATAAATATCAACAGTAGCATCCACTAAATACTAGATAGATGTGTTCTGTCTTTTCACTTTTAAAATGCGTTTCGAAGTAAGAACTGACTGCTATACATACAATTATAGAAATGCTATAAAAATGAGCCTGCTGGTTTTTTGTTTTGTGAGACTTCTTACCTTCTGTCTGTGTTGTCCAACAGAAGCCCAATGGGACAGAAGAGACCATATACTCCACCATCAATAGACACTGATCAAACAAGCAGCAAGCAGTCTCTCATTTCACCACAATGGCTTTGCACACCTGCATCTGTCAGTATTACTACACTTGATCGAGGAGAGGAAAACATGATTTGCCCTTGATTTTCTTTGCTTTTTAACTTAAAAGAAAAGATTTTGAAGAATGTTGGGGTCCAGACAACATTGGGCCGCATTCACTCTTATTGTATAAAATGTGTATTAAAAATATTGTATAAAAAGGAGACTTTTTTTCAAAATATCTTCATATGTTATATAGGCTTGGTATGACAGAAGGATGACAATACCTTTACGTTGATCAGGTTGTGGCAGAACAAGCATGTCTAATATATAGGAAATAAAAGACTGAACCACTTGTTCAACATTGGACTGAACTTTTTGTTTGTTTGTTTCGTTTTTGTTTTTTTGCATATCCAAATTCCCCTCTGACTAACAAATCTATATTTTGCATGTAGACGCAGCAAGAGTTAAAATGACTATTAAAAACAATTGACTTAAGTCAGAAATTACTTCATTCTTGTACAAAAGCTGTTTCATAAGTGATGCATTAAAATCAGAAACTTGCATGCCTTGTTTATGCTCTTTCAGCTTGTCTGATCCACAGAATAACTGGCAGTTACTTATGTCCTCAGGGTTCTTATGTAAAGCCACAAGACTCCACCCCAGCTCCTGCTGTCATTCCAGTAATTCTTAGCTTTCTGCCCTGTATCATAGCACTGCAAGTCATTACATGTCTCATCGTACACTATTGCTTTACACTCACAGGCTTTGTGCTGCATCTGATGAAATTTGACCCTGATCTGTGCTGTTTGTTTGTGTTAAAAGTTGATTCTCTTTTTGTTTTTCCCTTTTCATTGTCGTTAGTATTTTTATAGAAAGCCCAAAGTTCCAGTAACTGGTTAGTCGGTTATTTCCAAAATAAAGAGATGTGGATTGAAATTGATGTTGAGCCTCAAAGTTTATGAAGGTATTTGTTGATGCTTTAGGTCAGTGACTTTCAAAGTGTAGGGCAGTAAAATTGTAAATAAAATTCAATGTGTTATTAGACCCGAGGGTGAGTACATGACTATTTTTAGAATAACTCCTTAATTTATTTGTCACATTGCCCCTTTAAAACGGTGAATCACACAGTTTTAAATGGGCAGTTTAAAAATGAGAACCACTGTATTAGGCAAAACTATTGTTGTTCCTGCTAGGAGAGTTTGACATTTGGTAATTCAGACTGTAGTCTTGCATACAGGTAACTGATCATTTAATGAGATAAGAATTTTGGTAGACTACAAAGAAGCACATTTCCTCTATTTACATTATGAAGTGGATATGAATTCGATTGAACAATTATGAGTTACTGCCACCTAGTGTCTGCAGAAGAAAATGGCGTCAGTGAGGTTGTGATGCTGGCTTTTTCTTTTTCACATCCGTTCTAGATCTGACGTAACAAACGAGCAGAGCAACAGCGGCCACGCCCACCACAGCATAAATCAGCGATGGAGTCACACTCAAATAACTGCTGGATAAATCTGGGGAAAGAAAAGACAAATATTAGGCTAGCCTATATGAGGAATCAAATGGTCATTTCTAAAAGTCTTTTGCTCATTAAATGTTTGAATGAAAATTCTAAAATGTATTGTTCCAAAAAAGCACCTTTGAGAAACTCAACAGCATGAAAAGACAATGCAGAAAAGCTGAGCGGATGTGGCGGAAGACAAAACCTGAATTTCACTATAGCATCTATAAAGACAGCCTTCATGCCTTCATTTTGGAACTAGGCAAAGCTAGACAGACCTTCTTCTCAAACCTTATAAACAGTAACTTAAACAACACTCGCACTCTTTTTGCTACTGTTGAGAGACTGACAAACCCCCCAAGTCAGATTCCCAGTGAAATGCTCTCCGACAGCAAATGCAATGAGTTTGCTTCCTTCTTTTCTGCGAAGATCAATAATATCAGGAAGGCGATTAGCACATCCCCAAATT
>NW_015657306.1:286867-320996 GCF_001515625.1 Sinocyclocheilus rhinocerous
GAAGACGAAACTTGAAATTCTTTATAGCATCTATTAAGACAGCCTTCGTGCTTTCAATGTGGAGCTAGCCACAGCCAGACAGACCTTCTTCTCAAACCTTATAAACAGTAACTTAAACAACACTCGCACTCTTTTTGCTACTGTTGAGAGACTGACAAACCCCCCAAGTCAGATTGCCAGTGAAATGCTCTCCGACAGCAAATGCAATGAGTTTGCTTCCTTCTTTTCTGCGAAGATCAATAATATCAGGAAGGCGATTAGCACATCCTCAATTTATGCAGAGGTGAGACAGATTTGACCACAATCTCAAAAAGAAGTTACTATGTCTTTTTTTGAAGCAATTGATAGCAAACTTTTGTAAGAAATAGTACAGCATCTTAAATCGTCAACCTGTTACCTTGACACACTTCCCACATCTTTTTTTAAAGGTGTGTTTAACTGTTTAAAAACCGATCTCTTAGAAGTGGTAAACACCTCACTTCTTTCTGGGACTTTTCCAAACTCCCTGAAAACTGCAGTTGTTAAGCCCCTCCATAAAAAGAGCAATCTGGATAATACCATATTGAGCAACTATAGACCAATATCAAATCTTCCTTTTATAGGCAAGATTATTGAAAAGGTCGTTTTTCTTCCACTTGGAGAAACTTGTTGACTTTATCACCAGCAGGGTGGACTATTGTAATGGTCTCCTCATCAGCCTTCTCAAAAAGACCATTAGACAGCTGCAGCTCATCCAGAACGTTGCTGCCAGAATTCTGACTAGAACCAGAAAATCTGAGCATATCACACCAGTCCTCAGGTCTTTACACTGGCTTCCAGTTACATTTTAGATTGATTTTAATGTATTATTACTCGTTTATAAATCACTCAATGGCCTAGGACCTCAATACATTGCAGATATGCTCACTGAATATAAACCTAACAGACCACTCAAATCATTAGGATCGAGTCAGTTAGAAATACCAAGGGTTCACACAAAACAAGGGGAGTCCGCTTTTAGTTATTATGCCGTCCGCAGTTGGAATCAGCTTCCAGAAGAAATCAGATGTGCTAAATCAGTAGCTACATTTAAATATAGACTCAAAACACATCTGTTTCGTTTGCTTTTAATCTGTTTAGTGCTTTTACTGAATGAGCACTGTGCTGCGTCCGAACTGATTGCAGTGTATTTTATGTATCTTCATTTTCTTTTAATTTCATTTTAAATCCATTTTTTTAAATCATTTTAGAATTTAATTCCTTGCTTTTATTATTGTGATTTTTTTTACTTTTATGTAAAGCACTTTGACTTAACACTGTAGGTGTTTTTATCCTGATATTCCACCTCCAGAGGTAGAGAGAGACTGATGCTGAGATCAGACACACTGATGCTGGACAATAAACTGTTTCCTTTGTACCAGGAGAGAGTCACATGACTCACGTTCACCACTGAACACAGCAGTGCACATGTGGACACTGAGGATTCTGATGAGGAGGAGGAGGAGGGAAAATAGTCTGTGGTAATGACAGGAACAGGCAGACGAGCTGGAAAACATGTAAATAAATATATAAGTATATATATAAGTATATTGCCGTAACATGGAAAAACTCAGACAAAAGGGAAAGTAGGATATTTCCCTGCATTTCCCTATGCAGTGGATGTTTATAATAATATTAATACCACAGACACCAGAATTGAACTACACAATATTACCACCATTGATGGACAAGAAGATCCAACAAAGCACATAAAGTCTGCATTACATATTTGTTTTAAGAAAGATGAATTCATTAAGAAAGGGCACTGGACTATAGTTTGCTGGCATGAAATACAAGTAGATGTGAAATACATTTTATTTGTAACAATTCTAAGCATCACATCCATTTATACATATACGATTTTAAGTCATATTTGTCTCACCATAGACAGTAACATTGAATGTCTTGTCCGAGTTCCCTCTGTTGCTGCGGATCTGTAGTTTATAAAGTCCAGAGTCTGTGCTTCTGATGTTTCTGATGTTCAGGGATCCAGTGAAAGAGTCCAACTGCAGTCTGTCTCCAAATGTCTCATTACTGCTAAACATATCAATCGTCTGTTTATAGATTTCAGCTATTCGATTCTCTTTAGGTCCAAACATCCACAGTATCTGATCATCTCTCTGTACTTCAGTAACATCAGTGTTTAGAGTGACAGAATCTCCCTCAGTTACTGACACTGACTTCATTACATCTGTATCACCACCAAACACATCTGAAACACATTCATAACAACATCTTGAAAAACCTTCAAAAATGTATCATTTAGCATATTTATATTAAAAAGATTTAGCACATAGAGATATGACAGGATGTGGTTTCTTTCCACTGTTGGTTATTGGCCCATGAATGTCTCTATAATGATTAGATGAGTTGTATTCAGTAATTTAAAGTTAACCCTTATACAATAATTTGTGTTTTGGCACATATCAGTCAAACAGGCAAATTATTGGATCATTTGAGCTAGTGACAACCATTGATGCTTAGTGACTCTTGAAAACCTTTACATTTTTTTTTTTTAAATCTCACCAAGCATTTACAAAAACATATGAATCAAATACATAAGTAGCAATACACATCTTACCTTCCACACAAATGAAGAGCAAGATTAAACGGCACTTGAATGTGAGCATCTTAGAAGTGCAACTGGTGTTACTGAGGTTTCAGTTCACAAACAGGGTATGCGGTAAAGATTCAGCCAATGACCGCTCATCTTGTTATGAGGAAGTATCAGTCAGAGTTGACCAAAATGGACTTCATTTCTTTTTAGAGTCCAGAACACATTGGTTTTTAGCATACTGGTTGTTTAAATATGGTTCAATGTAACAATAGCCTTCTGAGGTTAAACATCTTTTTTTTCATGTTGTAAAAATACAATTCACAGTTTAGTCTGAGTGATTAATATATTTTAAAATATCCCTTGGTTATAATCTAATATTTGACACACCAAAGTGTGTTAAAATAAGCATCAGATGTATTTTTGTTGCTAAGCACAACAACGTCAGCATTGGCTTTGTGGGCAGATAAAGATTCGTGAGAAGTTTCTAGTGCGTGCGAGGCCGAAGAGCATCTCCAGCACTGTGGTTAGAGCTCTCTCATAGACCTTCTGTCCACAAGACCACTTTCCACTTCATGCTAATTGTGTTAAAGGTTATATCGTTTCTCCAGTAGAGGGCAATAGTGAGAAAGGGACTTAAAGGGATAGTTCACCAAAAAAAATAAAATTCTGTCATTAATTGCTGACACTCATGTCGTTCCAAACCCATACGACCTTCGTTCATCTTCAGAACACAAAATATGATATTTTTGATGAAATCCGAGAGCTTTCTGACCCTGCATAGACAGCAACGCAACTACTACATTCAAGGCCCAGAAAGGTAGTAAGGACATCGTTAAAATAGTCCATGGTTCAACATTAATTTCATGAAGCTACGAGAATACTTTTTGTGCACTAAGAAAACAAAAATAATGACTTTATTCAACAATTTCTTCTCTTCCACATCAGTCTTCGATACATCTAGTTTGAATCAGATCCACCTTGATGTACTAAAATGCTTCTCAACAACATTTGGCATCATAATAGTGCTAATGTGTTCTGACCGAATCAGGGTTCTTTTTAATTATATATTTGTGTAGTCACTAGGTTGTTCTAGATGGTTGTTGGGTTATAGATTTATATTTTACATATAGAAGGCATTATAATAGCGAATTGTATATACTTTACACTTCAGTGAAAACACTATTTATGTTGTTTAAATTACAATATTTGAACATAGTTGCAAACCTCTTTTTAAAATGTTTCTATATTGTGGCTTCATAAACATATGTAAGCTTAAGAATCTGTTGGCATGGTTGGTTTTGTTTATTAGTCACAAATACTTTACTCTCTTTATACTGTGTGTATATATATATATATATATATATATATATATATATATATACTGTATATATAACACCAAGACAGCTTCCAAGAGAATATGCCAAGCTAAAAAAAAAAAATATGTAACACAAATTATGTACAAAAATCTCATATTTACACATCAAAATGACAAAAAATTAAAAAAAACAAAAAAACATAGCCTATCTCTGTAGCATAACATATCTCTGTAGAGAGATATTTCCGTAAATGTGCTCTTATTTTCTTAATATCTGATGACATGATCTGTATTCCTAAAGTTGGTTACATTCACAGCAGATCACACTCGTCCCTCCAGAGACGAACATTTGGATTGATGACTACGGTCTTCTGCGTCAGTCTGAGATGTTTGAATGTATTTCTGCTCATATTCTTCCAAGATCTTCACCAAATCCTCATGGCCGAACTGCATGGCATCGTCCCGAGGAATATTTCCCCACCTGAATAAGAGATATGAGGTTAATGATCACCAAACGGATGAAGCTGAAGGTAACCGTATAAAGAAACAGGGCTCTGTACCGGTCTTTCACAAAAGGGTTGACTTTGCAGGACTGCATCAGAAATAGCACAACATCCATGTGACCTAAAACAGAGGAAAAACAGATGACAAATTAAACTTATGATTAAACAAATCATGTTTGGGACTAAAAGATTCTTTTAAGTTTACAGAAAACGATTTTACCCTCTGCAGCAGCTACATGAAGAGGTGTACGAGAGTCATAGTCCTTCAGATCCATATCCATGGATGAAAGGGCAAACCTGAGGAACAATGGAGGAAGAGGGCAGTAAGTAATCTATATTTCAGTAGCACTCAAAAATATGGAGTAATAAAGACATAAACTGTATAAAATGACCTTCTCAGAGCTGAGACATCTCCACTGTGGGCTGCAAACATCAGATTCACCACTGACTTATTCTATAACACCGAATAAAGATTTGGTGAGTTCATTGCTATTGGAACTATAATTACTGGTCTAAAAAAATAGCTTAATGTAGGGTATTTTCACAAGTTTTGGAGTTTAACAGCAGAGTTTAGTTCATTTGGTTGATGTGAAAGCTGTTTTTCAAATTTAAGATTTACCCTGTCATCATCAGAAAGTCTGCGAGGGTCCTGCTTCTTCAAAAAGTGCCTCAGATTGTCGTAATTGTGAAAGTTGAACAAAGACACCAGTTCCTAATTATGGAAGGGTTACAAAATTAGTTATTTAAACTTGAATTAAAAAGAGAGCGATAAACTAACAGGACGATGCCTGAAACACCTGACAGAAGTGGATTCCACGGACGCTGTTCCCAACTTTGTCCACAGGGGGCGACCAACACATGACACCCATCACATTCGGCACCACAAGAAGAACTGCACCAGACACACCGGATTTAGCAGGTAATCCAACCTACCATGTATTGCGATATAAAGACCTATGGTTTATTACTACTACAAGTGTAAGTATGACAAAATTAATTACAATTTACTACAAGAAGCTAGCAGAAAAGTCCTTAATATCATACTGATTAAATGTTTTTTGAAGCTTTCCGGTATTTAACATATATGTATTACCTCAACAGACTGCACAACTAAATTTCCGTTTCAATTAGTAATGATTTTAATAACTAATCTTAAATAAGCACTTTTTAATAAAAATTATTTTTTAAAATACATTGACTAGATTGAAAGTCGTATAATAACAAGGGTTGTGCAAAAACTTACATTTACTGTTTTGTCTTGTTTTTAATGAAAATTTTAAATAAGCAATTTTTTATAAAAATTCTTTTAAATGTAAGTTCGCTAGATTCAAAGCATTATAATTCACACTCTGACTACATATAAAGACAGACAGTGTATAGAGACAATCCTTGTACTCACGTGGAAAGCGAACTGTCCAGAGTAGTCGTACATCCCGCAGGAGTGCATGAGACTCAGCGTGTTTCGTACGGCTTCTGTGCTCAGAACTCTCTCTCCTGTGATTGGACAGATGCCTCCATTAGCCAGTGTAGCGGCCATTATGCTGCCAGATTCACATGTGACCTCTATGGCGCACAACTATGAGGGACAGAAAGGAAATTCTGATGGAGCGTTCAGTTTATTTAGCGTTCGATTTAACAATGGAAAAATGTCAACTGGGCCTACCTGGAAATAAAAGTCCAGTGCGTCTATCATATCCGCCCCTTCAGGAAAACACTGTAAAGGAGGACATCATGGTTGTTTTTGCAGACAATCAACAATATCTTGCTAGTTTGCTAAAGATGCTAATGAACAAACCTTCTTCTCTTTTAGGTAGTATCCTATTGCGTAGTTTCTGTCTCCTGTTTCCTTCTCAGACTGAAACCTGGTGAAATGAAAACAAGTCAATAACAATAGCATTGGGTGCAAAACAAGTGTAAACTGAACAATGAAAGACATACGTTGCGTTGCTGAAGCCCACATACTCCCTGCCTGTCATTTTCTTCACAAACTCCATCACCTGTGAAAGAGACCCAAACAGTCATTAGCTAACAGTCAAGATTTTGAAATCACATTTGGTCCATTTTGGGTTAACGGCAATATATATACCCAAAAAGGCATATATTTTCAAGGAATAACACCTTTGGTAAATAACTAATTCCAGTCTTTTCCTAATACAAAGATACTCTGTGACTTTTATAATATAGCTGAAAAGCCGTATGCACTAGTTTTTTTCTTTTGTTTTTTTCTTCAAATGGCAACATCCAACATGTTATAACTTACATAGTCAAACTTCTCGGCCTTGTTGACACCTGGCTGTAGAAAATGAGAAAAACAACAGTACAATTTACCATCCGAATACTTTTGCGTATTCTAGCTTGTATTGAAGAACTCTGGGAACCTAGAAAACACAAGTCACATACACCTAGTGTAAAGGGAACTTTTAATAGACTGGATTCAGTCCAGACCAGTAATACTCCCGCTCATAGCTTCACAAGGTCAGTCTGCTACACGTGTAACAGATGCACTGGGTCTGTCCACACAGAGCTGAATTCTGGGTCAAAGGTTTGTTAGATCAAATTAAATCTTGGCCCAGTCCGCATGTCAATACATGTGCATATATCAGTGCTGGTTAGGGAGTCGTGCAGAGCTGATTATCAGAAAACAAGCAAATACTGTTAACGCAAACCAACTTGACACCAAACTCAAATTCACCAGAAAATATTTATATACAAATTCCCCCCAAAAAAAAAAAAAAAAAAAAAATTTTTAAGTTCAAAAGTTTGAGATCAGTAAGAGTAAGTGTTTTTTTTTTTAAACAGTAAGTGCTTTAAAGAAGTCTCTTCAGTTCATATTGACCATGGGATTGTGAGGTTTATCTAAGAACAGAAAAACAGCATCAGCTCATTTAATTATTTAAATTAAATTAAAATAAATTATTATTCATTTTTAAGTCATTATTGCTTTTTAAATATATTAGAATAATACATTTATTTTGATTTTTTTTTTCTAATGAGATTATTCTCAGTACAGAAACGTTCTGTCTGATAAGATATTCTACACAACTCGTTTGATAATGATAATCTATGACATTTTCCCACCCACCTTCTTCATCCAGGGAGAGTTTGTTGAATTTGAATCCACTGGGCTCCTTCCCAACGTAGTGGTGCACACGCTCTGTGCCGTGTTCGTGTACAGCGATGGCATATTCCAGCGGCTTCACGCACGACTGCAAGCAGAACGGCACCTTTGTGTCTCCCACTGAGTGTCTGAATTCCAAGAGGTGATTTAAAAACCATCACTGCATATTTTAGAAAAGTTGGGGTCAGATTTATCTATTTACCTTTGTCCATCCACTGTGCAGAGAGAGACGCCCCAAAGATCAGGACTAAACTTGGTCAGATGGGGAATGTATTTTGCAACCTGAAAAAGATTCTAAGTGAGTCCAACTTCACAAATAAGTAAGGAAAATGGATTGAAAATATGGTTTCTACCTGTCCATCGTGTTGGAGTTTTGATGTGTAGTAAATATGATTGATAATGCCCACAAATGCCTCAAATTCTGGAATGATAAACTTCCGTCTGAAAGCGAGACTCAGCAGGACTATGTTGCCACCCACACACCTGTTTTGATGTTAGACATTTTCGCAATTAGTAAACTACCAAATATTCCTCATCTGCAGGAAGTTTGGAAATCTGCATTGCCTGAATACTCACTTTCGGAACAGCTCAAGGTCCATCATGACTTCACCGGCTGATTCCCGGACAGCTTCGCGAATCTTTTCCATGCAGTCCCGTAATCTGGGGTCAGAGGTCAGTAGGCCAGTGCTTTTCACTGCCTGTAAGATGGGGAAAATACCATTCTGTCTTTTCACAACCATTCAGTTTACTTTGTGTAATGCCATTGTGCAATGCATTTGTTGTGCAAACATTAATTAAACACTAGTGTATATAAATGTAAACAAAACAAGACTATAAATATACAATAATCAAACATAAATTCGATATGCTGGCAAGCTGTATAAGGTTTTATCTAATAAAAATAAATAAATTTCAATTATACTATACTGTTTATTGACTTTACTTATAAATGATTACATAAACGATGACACAAACCAGTTCCACAAAGTCTAGATAAACGTTTGTGTGTTTTGGTCCGGACTTCTCATGACCGAATCAGATTTCAGAAGAAACATGTAGGGCGTTGATAGTAACTGAGCCTATAATATGCAACTGAGTAAATGTAGCAGCTCCCAGCTGTTGCCCATACATATATATATAGACTTGGAAAACTGCTAGTGCAAAGAATTTTAAATCTTGTTAAACCTAGGCCTGTCACGATAACAACTTTTTGTTGTGCGATATATTGCCCCAGAGATAATTGCGATAAGTGATATTATTGTCATTTTAAAGACCATTTTATGCCACTGAATATATAAGGAACTCGTATGGAGATTTTTCCATCTACAGATGTTTCCCTTACCTTCTTTTCTCTGTAAATGAAGGGTGCACACTTTTGCTGAAAAACACAATCACTACCTAGCAGTCAGATGTCCGTGTGCACAGATCCCTAAACAAGGTCATATCTTCAGATGAAACTTTGTTTGTAGAAGCATTTTTTAAATTTGAACTAGCACCTCATGACTACGTTATATGTACGAGAAGCTGCAAAAGACACAGGTGCAAGTGGAATGTACAAAACATGGTGACATACATTTTTAAGTAAATATAATGGGCGATATATTGCGTCGCCAAAAATTATTGAGGTCATGTACATATATTGCGCGATAAGTCGATATATTGATTATTGCGACAGGCCTAGTTAACCTTTATTGGATATGATTCTGTATGTATGTGTCAATGAATAAACTCACAGAAATGAAATGAGACACAGGAACTTTCTCTGCTCCCTCAGTTATAGTGTAGAAAAGCATGTCCTCTAGTCCACAAAACAGACTGGTCACGTGTCTGCTTTAATCAAATAAAATTACACATAGGCTACTAACACCAAACATATTGTATTTTAGTTTATAAGAATTTTATCAAACATTTTTATTATACATTACTATTTTTATATACTATTTCATTTATTGTAGAAGTGACTCACTTTTTTGATGTAGGTTGTTCCGCGGAAGCAGGAGCGATAAATTCTTGGCTCGCGTGAATCCGCGAAGATAAACTGAACGTCCTTCTCACCACATTGTGACACGCTGAGCTGCTTTTTGCGATGTGTTTCGCCAGTAAGCCAATAACTCCGACATTAGTCAGTCGTAGGGTCCTGAAAGAAATCATTTTCCAGTATCTCATAAGACAAAATCCAACGTTGTCTCCGAGACGTACATGTGCTATCAGGGTTTACATCATGGTTTACATTTGCTCATATAAGTCTATAGGACATTTCCTATCAGATGTCAAATAGACATTTAGAAGATGTCTTTAAGATGTTTATGATTTAGAATGTATGTAAAACTGACATCTTAAAGACGTCTGTCAGATGTTTGTTCACAGCAGATGCTTTCCAGATGAAGCGATCTTTAACAGATCTCTTGCAGACGTACGTGTGCTATCTAGGTAGTCTTCTCTATAAAATATGAAGTGTGTATATTTAATGGTTTTTTATATTGTAAGTGTCGGAACAGCTCTTTTCGATGACGTGACCAAGAGATAATCGATCTACTGGGTTCTCTCATGCGCGACTTTTGATAACTTAAGAATCAGGTCAGGGAAAACGGTTGTCGCAGTCTGCAGCGGGTGTGCCCAGGAGGGCCACCAGATGACTGTGTTCTGGGAGCACATGGCTTGTGTTGTGTTTGTCTGTCGCCATGTGCTCTCTCCTGTCTATTGTCTTGCCCCTCCCATCTTGTTACCTCGTTATAGTTTAAGTTGATCCACCTGTGTCTCCCTCGTTAGCCTCCTCGTTTGGTTCCCATTTATTCTCCTTGTGTCTGTCATCCTGTGCTGATCCGTCATTTCTCATTGTGTGTGTTTCGTGTCTGCATGTGGTGCAGCTATAGGCCTGCCTGTCTGTTTTTCCCCTTCGGGGTGGTTTGAGTTTGTTTTTGTTTCATTTTTATTATCAAAATAAATAACCATTTCTCCTGCAATTGAGTCCTCGCTTCATCTCCCCGCACACACCGTGACAACGGTTTAATAATCCCTTCGTCATGGGACAAACTGTTAATGAATAATTCTTGTTTACTAAGAAGTATTTATTGTTAAATTGTCTCAACTCACCAAAAGGTGGAAGATCATGACCTTCAAAGTACAGTATTGAAAAAACACAACAACAAAAACCAGTCAAAGATGGTTTTATGCGAGTTCAGCTAGAACCAGTAAACCAGCATATATGCTGATTTTAAGCAGGGTTTTTTTTTCTTTCTGGGAAGAGATTGGTGCACAGATGGCAGTGCATAGAAAATATTCTTATAACATTTATTGAATTATGTTTATACAGTTATATGAACTTAATTAGCAGTAACTCTGACCGTTTCATACAAATATAACACCAAAGGCCACTCTAGCAACACATCTACATTAGATGACCAACGGGCACAAACTGGTGATGCATTTTCAAGGCACATTTTAAAACTTCTTTTTTGGTCCATTCCAAAGCCTTCTGAATGCTGGCTGTGCTGGTCACGTCCAAGATGCAGGTCTTCAGGAAAGGTCCCGTCGCCCTCTTCAGATCATCTGCTCCTTTTTCCGTGAGACACCCGGCTAGGACACGGAAACCACGTTTGTCCAGGCGTTTGCACAGTAGGTGTCCGAACCCAGAGTCGCAACCTGTCACAAAAACGTGTTTCTCCGAGACCTTGGTGATCTCTAGGTTGTCCCGGTAGAACCACACCAGAACCCACAGCAGCACGAAGGCACCCAAGACGTATGTGCATGTACAGTTGTTACTGTAAGCACAAAATGCATACAAAATTGACATATTTATGAGTTTTGTTGGTTTATTTGCTTGTTTTGATAGTATTTTAGTCAGACACATTCTTACCTCAAGTACTCGTACATCGTTTCTGCCCCCTGAGTGATTCTGCGAAGATGTTTAGTAAACAATTGCTTTTTGGTAGAATGCCAATGACATAAAAGAAAGAAAAAACACAATGCTGGCGTAATTATGAAGCGTCAGAGTGCAATTCCTTAAATCACCACAGGGGGCACCATAATCTAACAAACACCAGTTCAAAAAGGTATTGTGAACTTATATAAAACATATAAAAACTTCTTTAAATATTTAAATAAAACGACGTAATATGGTATTTTCATGCTTATTGAACATTATTGACCCATGTTCACAGCTTTTCTTTGGTTTTAGATTATGTAGTCACAGGGCGCTAACATACGTAACACTGTCGTTTTTCAGAGCACATGAGAAATCTTGAGCTAAGGCTCTTATGAAACAAAGGGAGACTTGGGCATCAATGTAAAGGTTTAGAGAATGCTGTAAAATTGAAAATCCAGCACCACAGAAGCACTAAAGCTTCTCAAAGCTCAAAACCTATTAGCTACAGGGACTAATTAGCAAAGAAAAAGGTTGAAGATTCATCTCAAATCGGACTAAACAAACCATTTAAGACCCTATTTGCACATTATGCTTTGAGGAATGTATGCTAATTAATTATCAAACAAACGTGCTTTTAGAAAAGGCTTTTATCAAAGAATGATTAATGTGCTTTCCGATAATAAATGCATAAAAGTGTATGTATACAATATTTTACAATTATTTTTTAGATTATGTGACAAAATTGCTAAAGAATTGTAATTATTATTAACTTAAACTTCTAAACCAATCATACCATAGTCCAAAATATAAGAAAATGTTACTAAACTGAAGACCCTTATCAACATACGTTAAAGAAATTACCTTGTGACAATAAAAACCATAGGACATCAAATTATTACTCAAATTAACCTGATTAATAATTCAAAATGAATACATTTTACATGTTCGCAAGTAAAAAATGTTTAGTAAAACATTGTAATTTTAAAAGAGAATCTAAAACCAATTAATACTCTTTTTAATACTATAAATGTATACTTATTTAAACATACACATTTAAGTAAATGTTAATTCACATTGTAAAAATAAGAAATTCTGTTATCAGTTAAAGTAGTCAATTATCAGACTTACTTTTTTCCCTTCTTGGCTCTGGAGCTGGAGGTCCTGAGTGCGTTTGGTAAGTGATCTGAAGTGGGTCTGCGGCTCAGATTTATCCCTAAAGCTGATCCTCTCAGACAGGGCCGCAATTTCTAATCTCCAATCTCACTGGATTGGCGTTTGGGCATTTTTGTGTGCTTGTGTAAGCGTCATCCACAAATAGCTGGGCTGGGAGGAACTTTTAAGGAGAATCATGCCAATTCGTTTTATTTTTAGGTTGTTTGAATTCGTTTTTGGGAGGTTGACGGGAAACTTCAAGCAATGACAGGAGCGTCCAGTGATGCGACATTAATGCGACATTTTTGTTTACAGCAGTTTTAAACCATTTCTATTTTTGTTCAAATGATTATACGTGAAGACCTCATAATAATGGAAAGACTACATGGAATATTAGTACGTATAAAATATTAATAATAATAATAGAAATTAGAATATACAATTATATAGAAATACAAATGTAATTAATAATATTACACAATATAGAAATTATTTTTATTGAAATATATAAAAATAATTTATCATATGGATCTAAGATAATAGTTTTTATCAGTATTTTTATACATTTTAAGTTTACGTTTAGTTAACGTTTTCGTAATACGTGTTTTTGTGATTTTTATTAGTTTATTTAGTAGTTTTTTATTATATTTTCATTTCATTTTTATTTTAGTACATCAAGTTGAACTAAATAAAAATTAGAAAATTAGCTGAAATAAAATAAGTTATAATTAGTTTTTTGTTGTTGTTGTTTTTATTTCAGCTTTTATTTCAAGTAAGGATTTTTTTTTAATGATTTTAGGTTGTTTAACCTGGTTTAATTTTATGGTTTTAGACTGATAACTCTGATATATTGATATATATATATATATATATTTTAGGGGTGCAACTGTTCTCTGTAAAAGACTGAACCATACCGTTCGCCACCCTCGGTTCGGTACGCATTTGTACCGCAAATAATCTCAGTTCTAAAAAAGGTTATGGATGATATGTTTTGTTCAACTTTCACTATTGCACAGCACAGGCGTTGCTGTTGTGTCTGCGTCCGTGCATCTTTCTGCAACCACACAGCCAAAACGCTAGAGAAACTTGAACCGTTACACCCCTAATATATATATATATATATATATATATTCCATATGAGTTTCAAAATTATATATGCTTAAAAATCATGATAAAAAGGGTCTTGAAGACCTAAAACAACAACTAGAAAATCAAGCTAAAAATCTTATGCAGTCCCATGGGGCAAACATGTGAAATCTGGACTTAAAGCAGCCACATTCTACTCTTTCTTTTCGTTGTCTTAGTTTAACGTTTTACTCTTTCTCCTAATGTTAATCCTGAGGCTGAAAGATCTTGTTGTATATGTGGATTATGTAGCGTCACAGTGTGTGCACGGCTTAACATGGGTTAAGTAAAAATTAACAAACCGTGAAATCCCACAAAAACGTATAAAATCTATTTCAGCTCACTGTTACGTCTATAAAAGCTAAAAAGGGGCAGGGAAAATGTGTAATTCTGGTACTATACGTTCATTACTGAGGCTGAATGGAAAACACTTGTTAAATGCTGGTCAAAGTTAGAAGCAGGACAGCGAATCTGTACAAGGGAACTTATGGGGGTAAAATGTGATATAAAAAATTCCAATTTATGGCAAAATAGATATTTTTTATTATGCAACCATATTAATATTATGTAAAACGAAAATAAAAATAAAACAAATCAGAAATAAACAGCTGTTCCAGCAATTCTTCACTGGAATAAATGAGACACAAATGTCTCAAATCACAGTGTCCAAGTTTCACCAACATCTGGAGGAAAAGCCTCAGCTTTTCTGTCCATTTTGGACCATCAGAGTCCATCTGCTCATGAAGACGTGTGCTGAGCCGGGCCTTTGTGCACATACTCCAGAGCTGTCGCGATTGTCCGCATGTCCATCTCAATACTTCGCGCCCAGTTCTCCACATCTCCGATTTCCTGTAAAGGAATAATCTGCCATTAAATCTGCACATTTCACCAAAAGCAACATTAAATTAGCCATCATTTCAATCCCGCATTAATCAATATTTAAAAAAAGCTTGTGTACTTTTAAGGCCTGGTTGAAGTTCTCCACCATGTTGATCCACTGAGCCGTCTGCTTGGCAAACTGACTGGCCTGAACCTGCAGCGTCTTCACCTCATGGTCCAGCTTGCGCTGGTTGACGTACGCCTGCGCCACCCTGAACAGAGATACTTATACTCTACAATGTCTTAAAGGAATAGTTCACCCAAAAATGAAAATCTGCTGAATATTTTCTCACCCTCAGGCTATTCAAGATGTAGATGAGTTTGTTTCTTCTTGGGAACAAATTTGGAGAAATTTAGCATTACGTCACTTGATCCTCTGCAGTGAATGGGTGCCGTCAGCATGAGAGTCCAAACAGCTGATAAAAACATCACAATAATCCACAAGTAATCCACAGCCCTCCAGTCCATCAATTAATGTCTTCTGAAATGAAAAAGCTGCATGTTTTTAAGAAACAAATCCATCAAGACGTTTTTAACTTCAATCCATTGCTTCGGGCCAAAATACGAGTCCATAATTCATAATAACATTTCCTCCAGTGAAGAAATCCATGGATTTGTTTCTTAAAAACATGCAACTTTTCACTTCATAAGACATTAATTGAGGGACTGGAGTGTTGTGGATTATTGTGATGTTTTTTATCAGCTGTTTGGACTCTCATTCTGACGGCACCCATTCACTGCAGAGGATCAAGTGATGTAATGCTACATTTCTCCAGATCTGTTCTGATAAAGAAAGAAACTCATCTACATCTTGGATGGCCTGAGAGTTAATTTTCAGCAAAATTTTCAGTTTTTGGTGAAATATTCAGTTTCCATTCCAGCGCTCTTAGCATTAATTTGTCTGTTGCAAGAACAATGTTGTGTTGCATCCAACCATGCAACTCTAAGCTGCTTTCGCAGAGTTTCATCATAACGTCCACACAAAGACTGGGATTATGACCCAAGTGATCACATGAATTGACCATATAATCTTGCGCACCTTCACAAACATATAAAACCTGTCCGACTCACCCTACATTGAGATGGTCCACCAGAGCTTCTGTTAAACATGTTGCAGCTGCTATGGCCTCTCGCCTTCGTCTTTCTGTACCGCATAGAAGCATTTGATCAAGAAAAAGCAATGATTTCATTTCACTTGATTTGTATAGACTCATTCACTTTATTTTGAAGTTGATCGAATTTGTTTTGGGTGGTTGACAGGAAATTTCAAGTAATGAAAATATAATTATATAATTATTTATATATATTTTATATTATATGTGTGTGTGTGTGTGTGTGTGTGTGTGTGTACACCAATCTTTGCTTAATAATAATTTATTCGTTTTTTTATTCTTACGTTTACTTATTTCTGTAGTTATACATAAAATACAAGCAGTGTTTGTGACTAAATTAAACAGGAAATTACTCAATTTGCGACTCGAATGAAAATGAAATTTTATTATTTATTGCAATGTCACAACTCCATCTTTTCTTAAATACATTTAACAGACAAATATTAAGATGCGTCTTTATCTTTGCATTTGAATTATATCAAAGGGCCTAGCTGTCAGAGCTAGTCGCTAGAGATCTACAGAAACACATACCTTGTTGCTCTTTCCTTTCGTTTTGTTTCGCTTGGTGTTCTTTTAATAAACGGGAGAGCATTTTGGCTATTTATTATAATCGAAAATAACAAATGTTCATTTGATAAAGTCAGTTTTCTCTAAACGTTTTGGCAATCACTGGATTCACATGACAGCTCGAAAACATACGGAGAGCGCGGAGGGCCAATCGAATGAGAGTATTTTAAAACGATATTTCAAAATAAAGGTTTCGTTAAACTATTACAAAAATATCACAAAGCGTCAACAACTGCCCGACTGTCTTCGACTGCACTTGAATGAATGATAAAACGATCTATTTTATTTATTTATTTAAGCACAAAATATGTACATAGTTGAAATGTATTTTTGGGGGGGTTTGTTAATGAATGTATTTTTGTATGTACAACAGCAAATTTTGTAAGACCGGTTAACGTGTTTATTTTTTTTATTTGTCTATTTTTAATACGTTTTATGTGTTTATTGTGTTTTTTAATGGTGACCTTTATTTTGAATGGTTACTAAGACGTAGCCTTTTCGTCAGCTAATGAAACTACAACTCCCATAATCCTTCACTTACACGTAAACATCAACCCAGAGGATGCTACAGCTGGAGCTGCTGAAGCGATTCGCATGAAATGACACAAAAGAGGCGCAGAGATGGCGGTTCGGTTCGGCGGAACACACTGATGTAAAACCCTTGGCATGAGTGAAACCGACCGGAGCGACAGATGAGGTTCATGTGCCATGAGTTTATCCAGCTAACGCGGGCCTGAAGGAGAGGATGTGGCCTTTAGCTGTCAAGCTAAAGTAGTAGAAGCCCATCAGCTGTTCGCATTTCAGTGAGAGAAAATGATGTAGCTGGATCTGAAGACAGATATTAGCGACAGCATGAATCTGAAGAAGTCTCGGAGTGTCGGAGCTGCTTCCCCGCTCAATGGACTCGGAAAACAAGGTGTGTTTTATTGAAGAGTTCATTTATGACATGATGAGAGATTTTACTGCTCCACTTTACCGGTCGATAAGTGAACGCTCGATTAAATATTACAGCTTTTACCAAAGTAAATTTAGAGTTTGATGGATACTTTATGTGATTGAAATAAGGGGGTTTTAATTTGTGCTATATATAAATAGATATAACATAAGAAGATATAAGAATATTTGTCAGATAGACAAAATATAAATATAAGAATATTTATATACACATACACACACATATATATATATAAATAAATACATCTAAGAGTATTTACTGTGTGTGTGTGTGTATAGTATTATATATACACACACAGTATTATATTTTTTTAGTGGATTTTAGAAATGGATAAGTATAAATAAATAAATAATATATATAAATTAACATCTTTATGTAACTTGCTATAAATAAATATATATAATAATAACTGTAGTTGTCTATTTGCATATATATGTGCACGCACACACACACATGTATAATTTATATATCTATATATTTATATTGATTTAGATTTATATATACCGGTACATATAATACTGAAAATATGTGGGTGTGGGGGATTATTTGAGCATGTCTTCTAGTTTGTGTATGCGTTGCGTACATGTTTTGTATGGTTGTTTTGTTTATGTTGAAATATTTAGTTTTTTGTTTCTGGACCCCCTTGAAAATGAGATGTCACATCTCAAGGGGCTATCCTTTCAATAAATTCAATATCTATCTAGCTATAAAGAAATATAGTGTGTGTGTGTATATATAATGTGTAATTTATATCTATAGATTTATATATACATATAATTTAGTTATACAGATAGAAATGTGGGGATTTTAGAAATGAATAAATGTATATAAATAAAAAAAGAATGCATATAAATGAATATCTCTCTGTATGGATAGATAAATGTAAAAAAAAAATACAGTTATTACATTAATATAAATTATATGTAGATATGTCAATTATACAATTATACATGTAGATGTATAAATTACACATTATAAATTGTAAATTTTTATATGTGTGTGTGTATATATATGTGTGTATATATATATATATATATATATATCATAACACTTTTGAAGAATTGATTGTGCATAAGATATCTGCACTCATTGTGTACTGTAAAACTGTCACAGTACTAACACAAACTGCTTCAGATGTTTGGCACGTGAGTGTATTTTGTGTGCCAGAGAAAAATAGTTCCCTTTCAAAACAAAATCAAGTCTTTTAAATGCGCCGTCCCTCTGGGAACAGCTGTTTAGACAAAAACACTTGCGCAAATGAAGGGGAAAGGGGAAAGATCTTAGTCAACTTCTCCATTTCCAGCAAACTTTTCTGCTGGAGTGCGTTAAACATCAGTGACGGCGTGTTCAGTGTTCAGGTGCTGACCGCAGTCATCATGTTGGCAGATGCTGAGTCCAGACGGAAGAGGAAGGTGGCGGAGATCACGCAGGCCCTGAACACGACGCCGGTGGATGTGGCCGCTCTGAGACGCATGGCCATCAGTGAAGGAGGTCTGCTGAGCGACGAGATCCGCCGGCAGGTGTGGCCCAGACTGCTCAACGTGTCTGTAGAAAACATACCTGAACAGCTGGGTAAGAACCACATCAAACCACAGGAAGCTGACTTTCTGAGATGCTGAGAACAAATCAAAACAAAACATAAATATAATTTAAAGCGATTTCAACTAAAACATTATTTTTCATTCTCTCACACTGTAATGTGAAAAATATATTATTATTGTTGTTGTTATAATTAAATGATAAATTACAAAAAATATAATCTACATATAATTTATTATATATAATTTAATTATATTATTATGTATTAACATTTAAAATATTTATACATTTCTGAAATATTTATACATATAATTTATTAAATGTACTTCAATTATATTAAATATTATTTACATTTTTAAATATTTATACATTTTATGTTCAAGATAATCTAGCATAATTCACTCATTCTGTTGATTCACTCATTATATTGAAAATATATTATTATTGTTATTTAATTATGAAATATAATCTACATGTATTTTATGAAATATCATTTAATTTATATTTTTTATTTACATTTTTAAATAATTATACATCTTTTGTTCAAGATAATCTAGCATAATTCACTCATTCTGTTGATTCACTCATTATATTGAAAATATATTATTATTGTTATTTAATTATGAAATATAATCTACATGTATTTTATGAAATATCATTTAATTTATATTTTTTATTTACATTTTTAAATAATTATACATCTTTTAATGTTGAAGATAATTAAGCGCAGTTACCGTAACCAAAATTCGTATTCTCATCACTGTAATGTGAAAAAATATATTATTATTATTAAATATAATATACATATCATAATGTAATTTGCATTAATTATTTACATTTGAAGTTATTCATACATCTTTTAATGTTGAAGATAATTAAGCACAGTTACCGTAACCAAAATTATTATTCTCATCATTGTAATGTGAAAAAATATATTATTATTATTAAATATAATATACATATCATAATGTAATTTGCATTAATTATTTACATTTGAAGTTATTCATACATCTTTTAATGTTGAAGATAATTAAGCACAGTTACCGTAACCAAAATTATTATTCTCATCATTGTAATGTGAAAAAATATATTATTATTATTAAATATAATATACATATCATAATGTAATTTGCATTAATTATTTACATTTTAAAATATTTGTACATCTTTTATTTATGTTCAAGATAATCAAGTGCAATTACTTTCAACAACAAAAAATCTCATTCTCATCTGTAATGTGAAAAATATATATTTTATCCATTATTATTATTATTATTAATTGTTATTATTAATTATTATTAAATGTACATATAATTTGTTAAGTATAAATTAATTATAATATTTACATTTTAAAATATTAATGCACATCTTTTATTTAAACATTTCTTGTATATGCCTTAATTTATGCTGATAAAGGGGGAATAAAGCAACATGCCTGAACAACTAGGTAATGAAATCCATGGAAATGCACTTCATGAAAGCCATGTACTGTAGATGTACATCCAGTGTTTATTTCCAGAGCCGGTCGATCGAGACAATAACAAGGACTTCAACCAAGTGCTTCTAGATGTTCAGAGATCCCTCAGGCGCTTCCCTCCAGGTGAGCAGAACGGACCTCCGCTGCTTCTTCAGGACCCTCAGCTGGTCTCGGTTCATGTCTAAGCTGCTCTCTGTTTGTTTGCGGTGTTTAATGAACGCAGGGATGCCAGACGAGCAGCGGGAAGGCCTTCAGGAAGAGCTGATCGATATTATTCTGTGGGTGCTGGTGAAAAACCCACAGCTGCACTATTACCAGGGTTACCATGACATCGTGGTGACCTTCCTGCTGGTGCTGGAGGAACGACTCGCCACTGCCCTGGTGGAGAAACTCTCCACTCACCACCTCAGGTGGGCCAGCAGCAGAAAACAAACACGGCAAGAGCGTGTTTGGGACACTTTACCAAAACACAGACGCAGGATGTATTTATTAATTTATTTGTATAAATTTTTGCTGATTTTTATTCATTCTGAAATTATGTTCAGGTTAATCAAGCGCTATTCTCGCCAATAAAAATTTGCATTTTAATTTTATTCAGTATTGTTTAAAGGGGTGGTTGATTGCAATTTCACTTTTTTAACGTTAGTTAGTGTGTAATGTTGCTGTTTGAGCATAAACAATATCTGCAAAGTTACGAAGTTCAATGCAAATGGAGATATCATCTTTTAAAATTCTGGCAGTTTAATGCCTACAAAAACGGCTGGTAGGGACTACAACGAGTTACTTACTAGGTTCGTGACATCACAAACCCAGATAAACCCCGCCCTCAGTAAAAGGCAGAAAAGGGGGCGAGGCCATGCTGCGCTGCTGTAGAGAAGAGGAAGAGAAAACTAGAGGAGCACGTAAAAATCTATTCATATATGAATCGCGATTCTGCATAAGCAGTAGCATTTACAAATAACAGCATATCTAAAAATATGAGACCACAACAAATAAAAAACATAGCCGTAACCATTAAAAGCCGTGCTTGCACAGGTTCTGCACGATCCTCTTCAATAATAGCCTCTCAATTGAGCTCAAACTGTGGTTTAGCCAATCTTAAAACATTTATATATTTTTTTTCAAGATCAAGCACAATGACCTTCAACAAAGAAATCTCATTCTCATTACTGTAATGTGACAAATACATATCATTATTATTATAAAATGTAATGTGCATATAATATATTAAATGTAATTGAATTAGTTTCATTATTTCAATACATTTTTCATTTATGTTCAAAATTTAAAAAATCCCATCACTGTAAAAATATATTATTATTATATGTTGTTATTATTATTATTAAATATTAATATAATTAAATTCTATTTACGTTTTAAAATATTTATACATTTCTTATATGGGCATTAATTCTGAAAATAAATGGGGGGGGGGGAATAAAAACAATTTTCAGTTACTGTATTATAGAAAAGACAAAACATTATCTTGAAATAATTTTTTGTTTTAATGTCTAGTAGATATTTTTCATCCATCTAACCTACATTACAGGGACTTTATGGACCCCACTATGGACAACACCAAACACATCCTGAACTACCTGATGCCCATAATCGAGAGGGTCAACCCTGAAGTGTACGACTTCATGCAGCAGTGAGTAGACGCCCATTTTCTGTGATTTGATGTGTTTGGTTTGTATGTTTGTCTGTGTTGAAGCTCAGTGGTTTGATTGATTTGTTTTCCTCATTCATCATTATATAACTTTAAAAGCATCTCCTGAAAGAATGATGACAAACCTTCTTTATTGACTTGTATAATTTGAGATAAGTGTCTTTATTTTGTCTGCAGAGCCGAGGTCGGCACCATTTTCGCTCTCAGCTGGCTCATCACCTGGTTCGGACACGTACTGTCAGATTTCCGTCATGTGGTTCGGTTGTACGACTTCTTCCTGGCCTGCCATCCCCTCATGCCCATCTACTTTGCTGCTGTGGTACGTTTCCATTTGTAGTCCTCAAAACCATCTTCTGAATCTTTGAGTCTCTGATGTTCAGCAGATGTGGGTCAGCAGTTTCACTGCCGCCGCAGTAGCAGCTGTTTTTAGGGCTGAATCAGGCTGTGTTGTTCAGTCGGAATAAATAATTGACACATTCTGTCATGTCGACACTATTTGTCTTTTGAACAGTAAAGTACTGTGTTCTGCCTCCTGCAGTCTCCATAAACCTGGAGTTTTGATGTTTGACAAGAAGTAGGTCAGGGACTAAATACTAATAGCTTTATATAAAGTGAATTTCACACCTGAAAAAAAAGGTATTTTGCATAAAGAAAATGAAACGGCCTATTTTAGGACCATTAAGATTTTGTGCATGGTGACATTATTTTCACAATTATTACTTTCATTTTTGTTGTACTATTGTGTTTGTTGTACATTTTCGTCATAATTGTCAGTAGCCTACTGTAATGAAAAAATTCAATTGTCTCATTGTCATTATTGTAACTTAAAACAAAATATTGTTTATTTAAAAAAATCTCATTGTCATTACCATAGCATAAAATGAGATATTGTTTTAATATTTACAAAAATCATTGTCATTACGTAACAAAATTGGGTTTTATTTAATTTTTTTAAATATTGCCAGTAGCAATATGCAAAAAAGAAAAAATCTAAAATATCTACTAAAAATTTGATATTTTTTAATAATTTATCAATTTCATTGTCATTACCATAATGCAAAAATATTATTCTTATTAAATATTTTCCAGTACTCACATAAAATTAGATTATATTTTAAATATATATAAAATAAATATATTTGATATATTTAAATTGTGAAGTAAACTGTAAACATAAATTAAATGTTTTTACAGTACAGTTACACAATAGTCGTACTTGTTTTTAACCCTTTAATACTACCATTAAAAATGTTTAAAGTGACCTGATAGTGAGATTTTTCACATTAGACCACGGATAAAGAAAATTGAGAGATTTTACATTATCCATATACATTATAAGATTTAGTAGAAATCCAAACACACAAGCACAGTCCGACTCCATTTCAAAACAAGCGTGGTTTTCTCTTTGCAGATCGTGTTGCATCGAGAGGAGGAGGTGTTGGACTGTGAGTGTGACATGGCCATGATGCACCATCTCCTGTCCCGTATCCCAGAAGACCTGCCGTACGAGACGCTGATCAGCCGCGCAGGAGATCTGTTCGTTCAGTTCCCCCCGTCTGAGCTGGCCAGAGAGCGCAGTCAGCTGTAAGTCTATCTGCCCGAATGTTTTTCTCACAACGAACATGTCCCACAAACCACTAGGGCTGTCAAAAACAAATTCGAATTTCGAATATTCGTCGAATTTAAAATAAAAATCCACATTGCATTCGAATTTTAGGTGTACGTTAAGGAGGCAGCCTTATCAGCGGCGCACGAGATGCGATAACGATGTAAGTGTCGTTGCATTATAATGTTTTTGTTAGTCTATCCATTAAACATTATGCACTTTTTTTTCTGCAGATAGTCATGTTATCTTATGCTTTGAATAAACGTGTAATATTTTGCTCGATGCGCCCTCTTGTGGCTTCAGGAGAGAAGCCAAAAGCTTTGCCACTCCAGTCCATCAGTTAATGTCTTGTGAAGAGAAAAAGCTGCATGTTTGAAAGAAAGAAACCCATCATTAAGAGATTTTTAACTTCAAAATACAAGTCCTCTATCCATAATATTGCTTTCTCCAGTGTGTAAGTCGTCTCGTCTGAATCAGGAGCAAAATATGCACAGATCAAGCACTTGTAGAAGGAAAAACAGTCCAAAGCAGCTCTAAACAAATATGTTGGTGGATTTTGATGTGGGAGGGCAACAGGAGATGGACATTTTCACTGGAGGAAGCATCACTATGGACTCATTTTGGCAAGAAGCAAGTTAAAAAATCTTTATTGTGATGTTTTTATCAGCTGTTTGGACTCTCATTCTGACGGCACCCATTCACTGCAGAGGATCCATTGCTGAGCAAGTGATGTAATGCTGCATTTCTCCAAATCTGTTCTGATGGAGAAACAAACACATCTACATCTTGAATAGCCAGAGGGTGAGTAAAATTTCTGCAAATTTTCATTTTGGGGGGAACTATTCCTTTTAAAATTCATGTTCATTGTTTGTAAACGTTTTTTTTTTGTAAATTGTCACATTGAATTGATATTAACCATTTAGTAATGATAGTTTAAGAGTTTTTGTTTTGAAATGTAACCCTAACCCTAACATATAAAAATAACAAAGTTTTAGTTTTGACAAAGTTGTGAAATTTAAGTGAATGTGACAATTTACATAAGAATGCCTTGACATATCATGTACATAATGATACAAAATTCATGTACAAAACATCTGTTCTTAAGTAAATTGTCATATTAAATTGACTGCAACAATTTAAGAATGATTTTACGAACTATGTACATAACGACAGTCATTCATGTGCATTGCTCATAATACATTTTTTACTAAATTGAATGCAAGCGCAATGAATATGAATTTTTGTTTTGAATGCAAACAGTTTACATAAGAATGTTTTTATGAACTATGTACATACAATAGTTTAAAGGAGTTTTTGTTTTAAAATTCATGCACAAAAACAACACAATGTTTGAAAAACATTTTTCCCATAAATTGTCAAACCAAATTGAATAGCAGTTTGCGTAAGTATGCTTTTATGAAAGTTGTCAAGTCCTTTGTGAAACTTTTTCCTTTTTATGACAATTTATGTTTGAAATTCACATACAAAAACAACATTCAAACAAAAACAACCATTCTAAATCCATTCTTATGTAAATTTTCACAAATCAACCAATTTCACAAGAATGGCTTTTTCAGAAATTTGCTCAGCTTGTGGTTCATGATTAAGACACCATGTACTTTATTGTTCTTTGCTAACATTGAGACCAAAATAATTTTAGAAAACTTGTTTGTAGAATTAGAAATGTAATCTGATTGGTCCAGGACCCCTTATGGGTACGAATCTCATTTGTTAAGTGTGTGTAAAATAAAGAAAGAAACAATTTACAAAAGCAGTGAACGAACCAACTTTTTATTATGTTCGTAATTTGTATGTTAATGTTTTTTGAGGTTATTTTTTCCACTACATTGCAGGTTTTTCACTCTCTCTCCGAATCACCTTAATTACAGTATGTTTAGTGATAAGTGCTGATCTTAGTACATAACATGCAGTTTTCAAGAATCTCAGAGCTGGAACTGAAACCACTTCTGAATAACTTCAGCTGATCAACAAACTTGAGATTCCTTGATTCTGGAGTGTGTAAACGGTGAATGTGAAAGAAGTAGTTGCTCTAATTGAACTCCAGATCAGTGTTGAATCATGGCACATTGTTATTTTTGTTGTTTAAATGCTGTTCACAACTGATCGTTTCCACTAAACAACATCTAAGCTTCGAGTAACATCCAACTGGATATTTTTCAGGATTCTAACACTGCTTGGTTGAAAACATCGGTGAATCATGATTTATTGAAATAACACGCTGCCATCCACACAAAACTACTGTTTATGCTTTTATTTTGCATAAATTTTGCACTAAAGAACGCGCTTCTTGCTTATTTTTTGCACTTTGAGAGATTGTCATAAGTTGTCTCTGGTTCGCTCATGTTAATGTCACATTTGACCATGTTGCTAAATATGTTTAAATAAAACGAAACGTAAAATGATTTGAGTAAAAAAGACTTGTTCTTTTTGATGAAATCTGCACTTGCTTTTTTGTGAATTATTATTTATTTTAAGAGGTTAGTTAAAGGTCTCTTTTTAAAAAAAGAAAAACAGAAAAAAAATTGTATTCCAGCTTTATCGAATCATACAATTTTGTAAACAAGAGAATATTGTCAACAGAATGAAAATGCTTCTACATGTTAAAAAATGCAATATGGGGAAAAACCTGTAGTCTAATTATTAAAATATTGTTTTTTTCAGTATTAATTTTGATATATCAGTAATTATAATAATTGAGCATTTTTTGTTCATCATAAAAAGTGAAATTACGCATTTGATTACATTCTATTCCATTTGCTGCATTTCTTCTGCTTTTAAATTAATATTTAATGTAGTTTTCTTCTTTGATGTGATTTGTTCCTTCATTGTTCCATATTGCATATTTAGCAATGATCTTACACACACAAAAATTGCCTTTAAAAAAATCTATATTCTTACACAATAATGCTTTCCTCTTACAATATCATTGCACAAAGTCCCAGAGCATCAGCTTGCCAGTAGTGATTTAAGACAGTTTGACGTATATTTAAAAAATGTCACTTTTTCATCAGTTTATACTATCCCATGAAACCTCGGATATTTTTAATTTTGTAAACACTATCTGAATATTTAGTCCTAGAACATATCTATTAAGTACTGACATCCAGATGAATGTGCCAGTGATACGACTAGACTGAGCAAAAGCTATAATTGCAAACTGTATGTAGCGCATCAACCCCGCCTGGATTATTTTGAGGAGTTTTGTAAGTGTTTTGTTGCTGTAGCGCATGTTTTTGCTTGTGGAATCAGTGGCAGTTCTGACAGCGCGGATGGCAGAGGACTCCGTTGACTTGACATTTGCAACCGCCCGATGTGTCTCCAGCACCCTGAGGAGACAAAACCAGGTCCAGATTAGCCAATTGATGTTTGTGAATCACTGAACTAATGATTTATACACTTTTGTGTCTAACCTGAGTTCCCCATCGGGCTTGTTTAGTCACCCAGCAGATCTCGGTCTTGCACATCAGACAGCAGATCCAGTCACAGCCGTCTTTCTTCTGGACGATCACCTGACATTTGGGACAGTTCATCGCCTCGCCGTTCTTCAGGAGTTGCTGGAAGCGAAACCGCTCAATAGGTAACAAATATTTTAAAGTTGATTCTTTTTTTTTTAGTGTATTTGAAAACATAAGGTGTACCTGAACAAATGACTCTTACTAATCAGATCTTTGTAGAGAATCAAGCACATACAGCACGACCAATGCAGTCTGATTCCCAAACAAATGACTCTTATAAATCAACTCTTGAATCAGGCACATACAGTGTGACCAATGTGGTATGATTCCTGAACAGGTGACTCTTTTGAATCAGACTGTTTTAGTGAATCAAACATGTACAGTGTGACCATTGTGGTCTGATTTGCAAAGAGATTACTCTTATGAATCGTCTCTTTTTGCAGTGAATCAAACCAGTGTAGTGTGATCCTCAACCAAATGACTAATTCCCAAACGAATGTCTCTCTACAAATCGGCTCTTTTTAGTGAATTGAATACATACAGCATGACCAATGTAGTCTGAACCTCCAACAAATGACTCTTTTGAATCTGCTGTTTTATTTGGGAAATAAAACGCATACAGCACGACCAATGTAGTCTGATTCCCGAACAAGTGACTCTTATGAATCGTTTCTTTTTAGTGAATCAAACACAGACAGCACGGCCAGTGTAGTCTGATTCCTGAACAAATTACTCTTACGAATCGGCTCTTTTTAGTCGATCGAACACATACAGCATAACCAGTGTCGTCCAAATCCCAAACAAACTAATTATTGTACATTTACTTATTATTAAAATGATCTTAACTTTCACAATGCAATTGCATTTCCTTATTCGTTAGTGGAACCATTAAAACGACTGCAATTCCGGTGAGGAAATTCTTTACAATTCCCACCCCTAGAGGGTGCTGTTTCACAATGGCAATAACTTCAAATATTAGCGGGAAAAGTTGAGCTAGTTCATTTTCCACTTACATCCAGCATCTGCGTGGTCTGCCGGGCTGCGTCGTCATTCTGCGCTCGAATACGGAGGTCATCCTGGTACTCCTTGCAGTTCATTCCCGTGTGAATAGCCTTGACACACGCACATGCACAGTCCTTTAGGTCACCATAACATGCACTTTTAGAATTTGATGTGAACAAGACACCAACAAACTTTGTGTTCACCTTGCATAGGAGACAGTTGGTCTCGTTGCAAATGTCACATGTGAATTCGTTCACGTCATCTTCGAAGATGCACCAGCCAGCGCAGTCGGGTGTCTTGCAGTGGTAACTGTTCTCACTGCGGGACTCTGCGATGTTCAGCATCAGTTCTAGAAACTTCTGGTACTCGTCCTGAGAGAGAAGCTGGTGGGAAACAGTAAAGTTAAGTGAACGGGTAACTGCAATAATTAAATCATACTGCATTTTTGATCTTACTGATCTGATTTCTCGATCTTGAAGTTTGCAGTTACAGGAATAGGCATTGTCTCTGTAAGGACAAGCCACCTCGGCATCCGTGCAGTTCAGAACGGTTTCCTTCAGACATTCCCTGTAGGATATACAAAGTTGTATTTCAGTCTGTTTCACCACTACCTGTTTAAAGTAACTGATAAACAATCTCACAGCACCTGCAGAAGCTATGCAGGCACTCTCTCAGCACAGCGCCCTCTCCTGGCAGGATGGTGCAAAAGCAGATGGCACAGTCCAGATCTTCCACGTTCCCCACCAGACTGTGGGAATCCGTTTCAAGGAGTTCTTGGAAATTCCTCTCCCGTTCATCCTTCACAGACTACGTAAATAAACGGACAGGCAACATGCGTTATATTCTGGTTTTAATAACAACAGACCAAATCAGGAAAAGATGCTGTTGTAAAAATGCTGAAAATCATAATGTGGACCCAATCCTAAAAGATGCTAATAAAATCCTCTAAAAATCGAAAACATTTAAATGTATCCTAGAGGAAAAAGTTGTATATAATTTATAAGTTACACAATATATATATATATATACAACATGTACATGATATATAAATGACACAATATCTAATAGGAATCTAAAAATGTAATTATTATTTCTTAAATAAAATATTTAACTAATATTAATAGTTAATACAAGTATTTATAATTACAATCATTTAATTATTATATAATTATGATGATTACTATTATTCATTATTAATAATAATTATATAATAATTAGCATTTCATCATATTGGTAAATATAAATGCCTAATTAAAAAAAAACAATAGCAATCCCCCTTTTTTTTATTCATGACTGTATAAAATTAAAGTTTGCTTCAATTATTAAAACATTCGTTTTTGATCACTTTTTCAGTTAACAACAAATGAGAAACTTTTTTGCATTTCATTCTGTGATGCAAGGTAAATCCATATGAAGACTCTCTGAATGTTTCCCATTTTCACTTTCCATTCATCTTTTTAAACAGTAAAGCTTTGCAGGTGCAGGCATATCGTTAGGCACTTTCATAATCCACAAATGTAAACTTAATGTTTTTTGAGGGGTTTTCATCCCACAGTCCAATCTAACAGTTCACTGTAGTCCAGTACGTTGGGTCCCCTCAGCTAACCTGCTCGTACTGCAGGCTGGCGAGTTCCTCCTGCTGGAGTCTCCTGGTTTCCACCTCATCCGGCTGGTACATGTCAGGTACTTTATAGTTGTCAGGTCTTGCTGTGCTGCACATCTCACAACCTGGACGTGTTGGTTTATTCATAAACGTGCAGCCAGAACATGACCAACCAACTGGCTATAAAAGCAAATAAAATGATTATAATTACGATAGATAGATAGATAGATAGATAGATAGATAGAGTGGCAGATAGAACATAAGATAAAGCGATAGATAGAACAATACAGCTACAGACAGCAACATATAGAATGATAGAGTGCACAGAACAGTGAAAGGTAGAATGATAGATAGAGTGACAGAAAATGATATATAAAGTGACAGATAAAGCAACAGAAACCTAGATAGAGCGACAGATAGAAGACAGAGCAACAAACAAAGTGACAATGATAGAGCAACAAATAGAATGATAGATAGAGTGACAGATAAAGAGAAAGATAGAATGAAAGAATAACAGAGCAACAGAATGATGGAACAACAAATAGAATGATAGAGCAACAGACAGAACGATAGTTAAAGTGACAGAATAAAGCGATAGAAACTAGATAGAGAGAGAGAACGATAGATAGAGGGACAGATAAAGAGAAAGATAGAATAACAGAGCAACAGAATGATGGAACAACAAATAGAATGATAGAGCAACAGAAAGAATGATAGTTAAGGTGACAGATAGAGCATCAGAACCACAGAAAGAGCAACAGATAAAATGAGAGGTAGAGTGACAGAGAACAATAGATAAAGTGACAGATAAAGTGATAGAAACGGATAAAGCGACAGATAGAATGAAAGACAGAATAACAGAGCGACAGAATGAAAGAACAATGAATAAAATAATAGAGTGACAGATAGTGTCAGAATCATAGAAAGAGCAACAGATAGAATGATAGCTACAGCGACAAAGAACAATAGATAAATTGACAGAAAAAGTGGTAGAAACTTAGAGCGACAGATAGAATGATAGATCGAGCTATAGACAGAATGATTGAGCGACAAATAGAATGATAGATAGAGTGACAGATAAAGAGAAAGATAGAATGAAAGAATAACAGAGCAACAGAATGATGGAACAACAAATAGAATGATAGAGCAACAGACAGAACGATAGTTAAAGTGACAGAATAAAGCGATAGAAACTAGATAGAGCAACAGATAGAATGATAGATAGAGGGACAGAGAAAGATAGAATAACAGAGCGACAGAATGATGGAACAACAAATAGAATGATAGAGCAACAGAAAGAACGATAGTTAAGGTGACAGATAGAGCATCAGAACCACAGAAAGAGCAACAGATAAAATGAGAGGTAGAGTGACAGAGAACAATAGATAAAGTGACAGATAAAGTGATAGAAACGGATAAAGCGACAGATAGAATGATAGATCGAGCTATAGACAGAATGATAGAGCGACAGATAGAATGAAAGATAGAATAACAGAGCGACAGAATGAAAGAACAACGAATAAAACAAGAGTGTCAGAATCATAGAAAGAGCAACAGATAGAATGATAGCTACAGCGACAAAGAACAATAGATAAATTGATAGATAAAGTGGTAGAAACTTAGATAGAGCGACAGATAGAATGATAGATCGAGCTATAGACAGAATGATAGAGCGACAAATAGAATGATAGATAACGTGACAGATAGAGCATCAGAACCATAGAGCGACAGATAAAATGACAAAAAATAGATAGAGCTACAGATAGAATGACAGAGCAACAGAGAACGATAGATAAAGTGACAGATAAAGCGATATAAACATAGCAACAGATTAATGAACAGATGAAAGATAGAGTGAGGGATAGAGTGACAGATAGAATGAAAGATAGAACGATAGAGCGACCGATAGAATGATAGCTAGAGATACAGACAGAATGACAACAAACAGAATGATGGAGCGGCAGAAAGAATGATAGATAATGTGACAGATATAGAGTGCCAGAACCATAGACAGAGCGACAGATAGAATAACAGATAGAGCTACAAATAAAACGACAAAACGATGGATAGAATGACAGAACAACAGAATGATAGATATAGAGACAAATAGAACAACAGATTGAACGATAGAGCTACAGATAGAACAAGTAATAAAATGACAGAGAGATAGACAGACTAAATGAGAGCTGCAGATAGTGACAAAAAGCGATAGATAGAGCAACAGATTGAACAACAGATAGAGTGATAGAACGACAGACCTGAGGTTTGGGAGGTAGAGGAGGGTGATTAACTCCTCTGGCGACGAGCTCTGGTGGGCGATGAGGTGGACGATCAATGATCTCGATTATATCTTCAGTAAGAAAGAAATGCGGTTCAGTAAACTGATATACAAGCTGTTATTTTTTAAAATCAAAAATACAGGCTAGATACCATCGATCCGTCTATCCTCTTTCTCTTTTCTCTCTTGTTCGCGGCTCAGATTGGCAGCCTGGGCGGAAAGGATGAAGAGGAAGGCTGAATCATTGTGGCTTCTGACCCCATAATGATACAGGGTTTCTCTGTCCTGGGCGAGGCGCTTCCCGATCACCCAGCGCTGGAGGGCCGGGTGGAAGTCATAGTCACGATTGATCTGAAAGACAAATTTTGAATACCTAAAAAGTAAATGAGGGCTCCAGTAAATGTGTAATTTTGGGTTTCCATTTCAAACAAGAATTTTCATTCTCAGGTCCATCACTAACACTGTGTACCTTTTCTTTCAGCTCTGATATTGTCATGTAAACTGGTACCATCACTGTAATTGGGATGTGGGCATCTGACACGACGTCCGCCACTCCTACTCTCAACCTGCCATCACACAAAGCAAAACAAAAAACAAACAAAAAAATCACATATAGTTACAGATCCCCAGCAACATGTGTTTCTCGCCGCAGTAAAACCAGTCTAACAGCATACCTGATGCAGTCTTGAGAGTACGCTTCAGGATTTATTTTGACACACACTGGGAGTTTTAGATCCAAAAGTTGATCCAGGTATTTGGTCGCTTCATCTTTGTCTCTAGAGTTGATGGCGTCACTCAGCATTCGAGCTGCATCCTCGGCTGGGACAGCAAAGATGTGATGTTAACATAATACACGTTGCTGTGTGGAAAATGTGTCTTTTGATGTATACATTTATTGCATAATGCATTTACTAACACTCACCTTCTTTTATATTTCTAGAGGAATCTAGGGCAGCCATACTTTTACCTTGAAAGCTTTAAAAAAAATAAAAATACACACACACACACAAAATAAAAATAAAAAAATATTATTTTAATATAAATATTTCTATTTTATATTCTTTTTAATATTTAAAAAACTGAATATTAAAAATTAAATAAATATAACTATTTATTTATTTTATTCATTAAAATAAATTTTCAATATAAACATTCGTTTATATTTAACATTATTGTATAAAAGATACCATGGTTTATGTAACAATTGTTTACATGAATAGTTATTATATTCAAATATTTATTAAAATAAATATATATTTTTTTACTTTATTACAACAAGTATTAAATATAACATTTGCATTACATTATATGCAAATATATATTATAGTAAATGTCTAAAAATATAGCAAATTATAGTATATACAAAAAAACCTAGCAATACCATAGTTCAAGCAACAATTCTTTTAAATAGTTATGCATTTAATATATTTATAAATAATAAAATATTTTAAGTATTATTATATTATATTATACAAATGTATATGTGCAAAACAATTAGCAATACCATGATATTTTTTGTAGATATTGAATTCCCTTCCAAAAAAAGTACTGTGGTCGTACCATGGTATTTTTATATACGCAAGGGTACTGAATGGTTACCATACTCGTATACCGTGGTATTTTACTCCACGGCTACTCCAGAATACCATGGTACTATACTCAGAAATGTAAAAAAAAAAAACATTCCATCAGCAAGGTACTTTTGCTAATGTAAGTTTTAATTAAATCATAATAGAACTTACACAAAAGAAATACATAAAAGTGTACTACGTATGTTAGCCTTTATGTAACCAACCAATGTTAACCAACTAAACCAGCTAATCAAACATGTAACAAGCGCTCGTTCAGCACAACAGCAGAGACAGTGAAATATGAGGAAATAAACTTACCAACCATAGGAGAGAAGTATTTAAAACGCTCTTCGTGTTCGTATTTGTATTTTAAACGATACAGTGCTGATTAAAAATTCCGTGCTGTTCTCGAAATAAGGGAAATTAAAAGAAATTAAAAGTGAAACTCAGTTGCTTCAAGAAGTTCCCAGTCAGGAAAGTCTCAACAGAGTTGCGTAACTTCATCAAACACAGACGCGGAAGACACTCTCAGATGAAATTCAGTTCACTGTAAGATTTATGCTATAATAATAATAATAATAATAATAACAATTTTGACAAAAATGCAAGCAGAAAAATACAAATAATAGAAATGAACTGAAAAAAATAACAGTAGAGCTGAAAACAAATATTTTAACAAAAAGTAATGAATAAATAAATATATATGCTTTCGCTGAATCAGTTTCGGGGGGGGGGGGTTTTT